>NC_133367.1:42712348-42737462 GCF_049309525.1 Garra rufa | reverse complement strand
AGTTCCGTATCCCTAAAGATTCTGAAAATCCTCTCAGAGCGCTCCTAACTTAACCTAAAAATTCCTTGCCAGGAGTTTTAGCTTTGTGATTCCAGAACATTTTCAGTGAACTCTGAGCAAGGAATGGATGGAAAATCCTATCTTAGTGAGGAGGTGTGGTTGACCCCGTTGCTAGGTATGAGTCATTTCAAAAGCCGTGATTGCTTGATCCGACAAGTTTGTTAAATTAACTTTTGGTGATAATGAGCAAAGGACGTACCCTCAAATCAATAAACATAATTATACACTCTAATCTTATGCAGACTGTAATTGTAAATATTTCACATTCAAGAAAATATCTGGAAAATGAATAGTAAGCTGTAGGTGTCACACTCTGGAGGAGTGGAGATGAAGCAGGAGAACCGGATTAAATGAATATAAACAGTTTACTTAAAACACTGAAACTAAATACAAACAAATAAAAACTGGGAGCAAGCAATGAACGCATGCAACAATACATCGACGGACACTGGGGAGTGAGCAGACACAGACTTTATACACAGAAACATGGGCGTGGTCACAAACAAGATAACGAGGGGGGAATACAAATATGGGCAAGACTAAACCAAAAGGACTAAACCAAAAGAGAGAGAACAAGGATTAAACCATATAAACTAGAAACATAGGGGGAAAAACAGAACAAGACAGGACAAAACACTGACAGTAGGGGTTATAGCCTAACATTATAATCTAAAATATGTGAAAACTTAAGCTCATTACACCCTGTTCAAATAATGATTTGTGTCTTATTTGCTCATATTAATATCCTAGCTGGCATATTTTGTACTTTCACTCCCATATGGACCCCATTGAAAACAAGATGGCCTATCTCAAGGGGCTGTCCTTAATGAAGCAGAAATTGCAACGTTACAACTCAGTGTGGTCTTAATGAGGGTAACACGGCTCAGCTTTTATCAATGTCTGTGATTGCTGGCTGGTCTATTTATGAAGGCTTGTTAACAAATATCTCAGGGTTGTGATTACTTTCTTCTCCGGTGTAATAGCGTTGTGGCGTCGAGTTGAAGTAATTGCATCGCTAAGGAGACCCACCACAAACATGATTCCTGCACGATCCAATCTGTAGCGTCTCAATAATTCCCTGTCATCCAAGGTTTGCAGGACATCTCTCCTGCCTCCTCTGTTGGCCATTTTGTGCAGCTGCTTAGGGGAACTCCTAAGCCACTAAAAGTCCTCTTCCCTGCTCTTAGCAGATCTCGCCTTAGGAGCCCTTTTAAGCGCTAGGAATCTTGAGGAATAGCTTTTATATTAACTGGGATTTACGTTTTACTTTTAGGTGAAATTCTAAGAAAACGTCATGACTCTGAGAATTTGGCTGCTAGGAGCCACTTTTTGCACAAAAGTTCTTTAGGGATACGGGCCCTGAAGATTGAACTAGTTGAGAATTAACAAAAAAAAAAAAAAAACAACAAAGTAACACCTTGTAAACCTTAAACTAATAAAAACCCTGTCTTTAACACTTTAAGTTTAGTCATCAGTCCCACCCCATGTCCTTCTAGTCCCATTTGTCAGTGTACAAGTAATCAGAAGCTCACAAAACATTAAGACCAATTCTTTTTATTAAGTCAACAGAAGTGACATGGCATTTCCAATTATGTTCGGCCATAGCCGAATTCCTTAACATTGATGGGTCCAACAGAAGCTCTTTCCCACCGCAGATCTGAGGAACAAACCAAGTGAGAAAAGCAGTGCATGACAACCATAAAATGTTAAAAAGTTAATTCCAGACCTTTAAGCAGTTGATCACTTCCACTTCTGACACTACAGATGGTGTCACAGCAGGCACACACCTGGTCAGAACCATCTGCAGATACCCAACTGACAAGACAGAAACCCTTAGGTTAAGGCAAACCTAACACCTATACACTCATTTATGAGCCAACATACCCATTAGCAGAGAACGAACAAGCTTTCTGTTCAGGTCTTGTTAGAGTAAGGCTAGTTGCTGCAGCCACGTTTAAAAGGCATGTGATGTAGATCTGCAAAGACAGTAGTTTATAGACCATTGTAGCGTAACATCATATGAAGTGTTGCACAACTTGTCACACACCAGTCCACTGTCTGCTTGTTGGAACCTGAATGCCTCCAGCTGAAACTGCAGCTTATCATCTTGAGTTCGGGGCATAAAGTGAGACCTGGCACCTGTGAGCTTAGCATCAACCAGGCACCTAGGAAATAACACAGTTAGTCAGCTTATAATATTTGACAAGCAGGGCAACTGTCCTACAAACTCCAAATCAAACACCTTTAGCTTTCTAGTGATCTTGAAGACATTGATTAGCTTGCTCAGGTTTGATTACGTTTGAAGCTAAACTCTGCAGCACAGTGGCACTCAAGGACTGATGTTGCCCAGCCCTGTTCCTGAGGGAACGACATGGGCACCACTTACCCATTGTTCTCAATAAAGGAGTATCTGGGGACAGAGGTGACATCAGGAGTTGTTGTAGCCACACAGCTGTCCACAAACACACGGACAGGAACGTGACTGTATGAAAGCACAGATGCTTCAAGATTGAGCAGGTCACCCAGGAAATACCGGTTAGAAGGCCTCTCAAATTGCCAGTCATCTGCAGAAACAACTTTTAGCACAGGTTCTCAAGCACTGGAGTGTTATGAAAGCCTGTTATACCAACCAGTCATAAGCTTGAGGGAAAAGACAAAGACGTCCTCTGCAACTTCAGTAGATGCATATGGAACCCAAGTGGGCATCAAGGCATCGCTGCTCACATTCTTCAATCTGCAGAGAAATTGCATAGTCAAGTCATCTTACGGTGGCCTTCATGCAGCCAGCAAACTTGAACTTTGCCCTCACCTTGAATAGTGACACTCGATACCAACCACCGCACTACTACTCCTAACAATAGGAACGCCATATGAAACCTCTTGTGGGGTGTAGAGAAGGTTGAATGAATAGACAAGTCCCTCTTCAGTCACCTAAAGAGTGTGGCATGTTAATCATTCAGAAGCATAAAAGAATTTATTTATTTATTTATTTATTTTTTAAACACCTGACCGTTATTGTACTACCACATCCATGCAGTTCAGACTCAAAGATGAGCACTTGAGCAGAAGGGTCTTCTCCAGTTGCACCACAGCCTCCCAGTGTGAAAGCAGATGAGCTCAGTATCTTCCCAGTCCCAAAGAAGTCTTCCATCACCTCCACATACACAGAGCTCTCAGCACACTGAGCTGCCACACTGCTGGCAGGAACAGGATGACGCAACTCAAAAGGAATATCTGGCTGCGGTGGTTCTTCTGGCAGGCTTGGAAAGCTCCATGTCAGTTTAGCCACTGGACCCATCATCATCTCTTTTGACTGAACACCAAAGAGATCTTGAGAAGGCCTTCCTGCTGGTGCTTGGGCAGGAAATGGAGCAGGAAACCTTTGTGGTGCAAATGTAGGGCTACCAGGACCATATCTTAGAGGCATCCCAGAGTCAGTCTGCGGAACCTGTGACAGCGGCCTAGCTCTAAAGTTGATTGGGGGCCAGTTGGTTGCTGCTCTGGCTTTCCATTGTGTGTCAGAGAAGCCCAGTGCAAGAAAAACCACCAATCCAACATGCCAGAATGCCATTATTGTTCAGCTTGTAGTTCAATAATGCACTAGGGCTCTACCATCCAAATTTATACAGCTGAAAATCAGCATGGCTCCACCTCTCTAATGACAAGCATAATTGTTCTCTGGACCTGCTAATTTACTTAATCAATATGCCACATGTGAAAGTCATTGATTCCTTGTTACTTAGAATAAATGACGTCCATATAAGGACATGTTGTAGTATGAGCTAAACCAGGGGCCGTATGTATAAAACTTCTAAGAAATGCTCTTAAGAGTAGTCTTAAACTTTGACTTAAGTGTCAAAAAAATTCTTAGTAAGAAGTAGGACTTTTTTAAGAGTATGGAGACTTTTATAAAGAATCTAAAAGCAACTTTCAGTAAAGTTTGAGACTGATTCTTAAGTTCTGACTTAAGTGTTGTAAATTAAGGACTACAATGATTGAAACACAAAATGGCTGCCCTTGACCTCTGAATCAGCCAATAGTGAGCCTGCTCATGTGAGTCACAGCAGCACAACACCAATTATTTGATGGAACTACAATACAAACATTTAATTAAGACACTATTTAATATTTCAGTGTATTTAAACAAATGCTTTGCATTGTGGAAAATAATCACAAATTATTATTAATGCTTTGAAATCCATGTCTCCTCATTTACAGTTGGAGCAATGATGTGAACAGCTCCAAGAACTCAAAGAAAGCCCACAAACTTAAACGTTTCTTGTTTTACAGCATGGTTTGATGGTCAGTTGGAAAGTCATTAAACTGCCTTTAAGTTGTGGCCAGGAGAGAGAAAAAAGTGTTACTGATTTTGTAAGCATATTGTATTTATATTATATAGATCAGTGAACTCACCATTATGTCCTCATCCTCATCAGCTACATTGTGTGACTGTTTTAACTACTTTCAATTGAAAGCAGTTAGCAACATTGATCAGTGTTTTTTTTTTTCATATTTTGATGGTTTAAGTGAAATGTGAGGTCATTAAAACCCTCCACACATCACTTTTGGTCACTGATGTGTTTGGTGAGGTTAGTGTCACAATATTTAAGACCCTGCTTACTGTGTCATCACCAGTGCTTTGCTGCATTTTTACAATCTTTCAAATTTTCCAGTGAAAATAAATAAACAAACAAACATATTATTGCAGCTAGAGCATTGATTTGTAGAGTGGATTAAGTTATTATGCTTATTACTTGGTCAATTACAAAAATAAATACATTAAAGAATGCTTGATGGTCACGATTGTATCATTTTATCAACTCCATATCATCATATAACTCCAATATGTCATATGTGTATTGTAAAGTGTGTGTTTCCTCCTTTTTGCTGCCATTGTGTTACTCCTAACTAGGTTAGGAGACCTCTCCAACTCTCTTAAATAATTTAGGAGCTGAGACCTAGTCTTAACACTTAAGAACTTTTATGAATCATTCTTTATCTTAAGTCCAGAAATAAGAGTAAAATGACGTCACTCTTAGAATTTTGAAACACTTAAGACTAAAATTTGACTCTGAAAAGCTTTATACATACGGCCCCTGGATTGTGCAATACTGCTCTTGGAGAGCTGGACCCGTAATCACAAAACATTTTATCTTAGCACTAAGGCTACGTTTACATTAATCCGGATACATTTAAAAACGGAGTTTTCATTTTAAAACGCTCTCCGTCCACACTAGCGTTTCCAAAAGTTTCTCATCCACACTGAAACGTAGAAAAACATCAAATTCGCCTTACTGCGCATGCGTAAAGCCTCCAAAATTATATAGACGTAATAAGTTTTCGTGCAATTCTTCTGGCGGGATAATTATGGAAATATCTCATCATCCACTGACGCGTATATATATCGTGCTCATTCATATTTTATCTGAAAAGCAGTTGTCGTCATATGTTTTGCAGGACAGCAAAAGTAAATTTTCTGTCATAATTCTAGGACTGTAATTTGAAGAGTGTACAAGGTAAATCTCTTTAGCAGCAGTGTGACAGTGAATAGCACAGGCACAATTAACGTTACTGGTGTAAACATAGATATCTATTGGTACAATATGCGTCACATGACTATAAATATGCGTCATCGTTTTCAAAAGCCTCCGTTTTCACAGTCCACACTACAATGTGAAAACGGCGTTTTCAAATTTATCCACTTTGGCCGGAGTTTTTAGAAATAATCGTTTTCTGTGATAAAAGCGGGGTTTTCGTGTAAATGAGAGGCCAAACCGCAGGGAAATATCTGTGTCTTCCCTTCGTGTAAACGGGGTCTAAGACTTCTCCTAAATAGCAGTAAAAGTTTTTGGCTAAGAGTTTTCTCTTAAAACCTATTTACAAAGCTGCTGAGACAAACTTTTACTAAGGAATAGAGAGAATTCTTAAACTAAGAGTAAGGGTGGGGTTGACCTCGTTGCTATGGATGATGTCAGCAAACCTACTAACTATGCACACTGTGATTGGCTGATAGGGAAGAGGTCAGAGATTTATTTTTATTTCATAAAAAAATATTGTAGAGCACAATATTATTTTGCCAAATTCAAATAAAGTTTTAAAAATAAAAATGTGTTTTTAAAAATAAAGTTTTTAAAATGCAGGCTACATGTCACTTTAAACAACTATGGCCCGGTTTCACAGACAGGGCTTAGACTAAGCCAGGATTAGCAGATAGTTCAATTAGGATATTTAAGTAATTTTTATAAACATGCTTAGAAAAAAACATTACTGGTGTGCATCTTGAGACAAAACAAAGACACCGATATATTTTAAGATCAGTCAGTGCAAGTTTCTTTCAGTTCAAACAGCTCAGACTTACATCTTAGTCTAGGACTAGGCTTAAGACTTGTCTGTGAAACCGGGCCTATATGTTCAGCTAATTGTCAGCCTCTTAAATGTGTGCTTCTCGTAAACAATTTGAAGATATATGAACACCCTTTTACTAATAGTAGAAGGATCATTGCTGAATGCATGTAAACGTAAAAGACAACCAAACTGGATGCAAGGACAATTGTTACGCCAGACCCTTGCAGACTGAGTCCGAATTTGTTTTGTGTGCATTTTTTTTTTTTTTTTTTTTGTTTGGTATTCATCATTTTAAAAAATTGTCACACACCGAAATATTTCACACTAGTCACATAGTAAATCATTCGTTGCAAAAAAAAAAAAAAGTAAATAAAAAGTCAAATAAAAAATATCGCAAAACAATACAAAATGGAATGTTCAAGCAGTGAGGATGATTTTGTTGTCCACTTTCTTCTTAAAAAGAGAAAAAAGAAAGGAAATAATGGGTCCGTCCAGTTATAAGATATAAAGAGGAAGGAGAGAATACTTTGTGTGTGCACCTTCTCGAAGGATCTCTGGGATTTTCCTCAGGTAATTCAAAGTTTACTTAAGAATGTCAGTAAACTTTGATGCTTTGCCAGAATTACTGGAGCCACATATTATAAAGAAGACCACTAATTTCTGAGAATTCAAGTGTACTTTGTGCTTCAAGACCAAGTGGATGAACTTGTCAGACTCATTTCTGGATTTTGGTGTTCGCTTGTATGGTGGCTCTAACTGACAAGACACATCTCAAAATGCTTGCTACGGATGCAAAAACCCCGGAAAATCAAACCCGCTCCGATTTTTTTTATTTTTATGATGGACAAAAAATGTTTTACCCGATGAAAATTCCGGACAATGACCTTTCAAATGGACAAATTTGGAGATAACCTCCAAAATAAAATAAAAAGATGCGTGGAAAAACAGCCTATGTGTGCAAATAAATACAGTGTGTTTATAAAAAGTTTACATTCTGAGGCATATTACCGGCAATAGCCAATTTTGGATATAGGATTTCGTCTTAGTGACTTAGGAGTCCTCTTCACTACTCCTAATATTTCACAGGTTTAGTAGCTAGTTTTTTTGTGCTAAAATGCTTTGTGAAATACTCTTAGAGCAAAAATTTAGGAGTCCTAAATTTAGGACGGACACGCCCATTATTTTTAAGATTTTCTCCTAAATCAAGCTACAGAGTGTAGCTTTAACTTGCCTCAACACAACTGCCGGGAAGTTTCTAGTATGCACTTGCTTGGCTGGTTCAGGTGTGTCTGTTTGGGGTTGGTGCTCCAAGGATCCTTCCTGATTAAGTTTAGGCACCCCTGTACTATATATACTAGAAACACCCAGGCAGATGTTTTGAGGCAAGGTGCAGCTAAAGCAGAACCCCGGACCCCCACGACCGAGTTTTGGAGACCTGAGCTGAACCAAATGTTTATTTTATATTCAAATGACTTCAGTTCTCTGAAACACAACCTTTAAGCCTTTTTATGTCCTTCTTTTTTTATTATTAATTCATAAACATGACAACAGATAGAATTGTACACTAGAGTATCCAAAATAATAAAGATTATGATGTTCTACATTGTAAATGTTTAAATTGTGACACAATGTTCCTCCCTTCAGCACATCAATCTTCACAAGAGATGTAAATGGAGCAAATTCAAGATCATAACATAGTAAATATATTTTATTGTAGATTCACTGATATATTTCCCCCATTGCAAATGTGTTATGACTAGGCTGATCAGTGTGTGGATTTACAGTAGACTTATTTTTTTCAACTTGAGCTGTACTATACACTGGGCAGCTCAGAAAGAAAATCTGAACAGAGGACTAAAAAAAACATGTCAATTCAAAATATTAACAGGTATGAGCAAAAGCTAAGCTCATTAATGGACATTAAGAACTTAAAAAATGGTATTTGAAACATGACAGCACACATTAAAACACACTGGGAAATCTTAAAGAAAGACTCCAAAAAATATACACCGGGTGGGCCATTTATATGGATACACCTTAATAAAATGGGATTGGTTGGTGATATTAACGTCCTGTTTGTGGCACATTAGTATATGTGAGGGGGCAAACTTTTCAAGATACGTTAAAACCAAGCACACCATTGTTTTTGTTTTTTGTGAAATTCCCAATAAGTTTGATGTGTCACGTGACCCTCTTCCTATTGAAAAAACAAAAGTTGGATCCAAGGTGGCCGACTTCAAAATGGCCACCATGGTCACCACCCATCTTGAAAAGTTTGCCCCCTCACATATACTAATGTGCCACAAACAGGACGTTAATATCACCAACCATTCCCATTTTATTAAGGTGTATCCATATAAATGGCACACCCTGTAGTTCACAAAGAGTTTGTGAAGCAGCACACAGTAATAAAAACTATTAACAGAGTTTTCAAATCAATTTTGTTATTATTTTGTTACACAGCCAGAGTCAATATTTATCATCCTATTAGTTTCTTCAGAAAGAAACAATTTGTGTGCCTACTTTAACACAACACTTAGGCTCAAGGTGCATGTTATTAATCTAGCCAATTCACAGATCTAAATGGCTGAAACAGCCTATATTGGATGTATTTATTTCTTTTAAATGACAAGGGTGGTTGAGTTTCCCAGCTTCATCTCACATATGAACAAAAACACAAGCAGACAGGTAAAGACACTGCTGGGGAGGCTGATCTAAGAACAGTAGTCCGGTTCTATCCTGTACACTTTTATTGTCCCATCTGCTTTTCTTACGTTTGGGGGGATCAGGAACTGCAAAGCTCTCTTTATGACTCCCTGACCTCTCACCCCCATCTCTTTCTGACCGTCCCTCTCTGTCCCTATGGCTCCCTTCACCGTTTCAGCTATCGCTATGACAGTCTCGGTCACTATACCTGTCACCATGACGATGATAATGACTATCTCCTCTTTTGAAGACGAGCTAGAGTAAGAGTCTGAAACTGAGCTCAGGGAGCCTGCACCACTGAATCCACTCATTTTGGTGCCCGAGCTCAGGGCAGGAGGCTGCGGCATCAGGGAAAACGAGGAAGAGGGCGATGGTGTGTAGGACAGATGAGTTCTGTCAGGCCCCTCTGGTGCTCCTGAAGGCAAAGAACTTAGACTTCCCGCACTGGTCCACCCAGAGGAGCTGCTGGACTTTGTGGTGAGTTTAGGTGGAACACCAGATGCTGTCACAAAGTGGTTTTTATACTGAGCCTGAGAAAAAAAAAAAAAAAGGTACATACATCTATATATGTTTAGTGAAGAACTTGAGGAAAGCAAAGAAAACTATTAGTTCACTCCTGAATTAATTTCTTGATCCTTTACTCACCCATGTAATCCAAGATGTTCATGTCTTTTCTACTTTAGTCAAAAATAAGTTGAGGAAAACATTACAGGATCTTTCTCTATAAAGTGTACTTCAATAGGGATCAACGGGCTGAAGGTCCATATCGCAGTTTCAATGCAACTTCAAAAGGCTTTGCATAATCCCAGCCGAGGAGTAAGGGTTTTATCTAGTGTAACGATCAGTCAGTTTCTGAAAAGAAACATTTTTATACCTTTTTTAACCACATATGCTCTGCGATGCATGAATCAATTATGTTGGAAAGGTTACGCACAATTAGTTCTTAGTCTGTGCACTCTATTTCAAAAAAGTAGGGTATGGCGAAAAACTCTCATTTTCTTCTCCAACTTCAAAATAATCTGACATCATTGTTTTAACTTTTTGTAAAGGCGGTTTGACTTTCTTTGCATGTCAACACTGGGTCGGGTACTTCTGCCTACATCACGCATGAACTTTTCAATGTGATTACGTAATGTGTAAAGTCAAACTAGTGCAAGACAAGCATTTGTGTTTAAAATTATACAATTTTCTTTTCTTTTTTTACAGAATGACAGAACGTTTCGCTAGGTAAAACCCTTACTCCTCGGCTGGGATCGTGTAGAGAAAAATCCTAGAATGTTTTCCTCAAAAATCTTATTTTCTTTTCGACTGATGAAAGAAAGACATGAACATCTTGGATAACATGGGGTGAGTAAATTATCAGGAAATTTTCATTCAGGAGTGAACTAATCCTTTAAGACAAAAATGAAAAACTAGGTAGATTGTTTTACCTGAAATGCTTGCTTTAGGGCAGACATACGGTCTCCCATTGCTCCAGTAGAGGGTTTGTAGGCTTCATAAATTACCAAGAGCAGCAGCAGCACCACTGCATTCCTGCAATCGCAAATAAGACAAAAAAATGTTTTACTCTAATAAACTTTTTAAATTAATAAATAAATGAATAAAGCAAGCAAGCAACAGCCAAACTAACAGTGGATTCAGATCCAAGGCCTGGTCGCTCTCTGTAACCCAGGCCTCCACCTCCAATATTTAGCTTCTTCCCTTTCCCTCCCTTAAAGCGGGATTTCCTGAACCAGGGATTCTAGAAAAAAAAAAAAAAAAGAAAAGAATAGTCGATAAAGTCTGTGAAACATGTTGTACTATAAAAGGTGTGTGTATTGTAATTCAGGTCATTGTTTTACCTGCATTGCCAGGTCCATTAGGTATTTTGAAACACTCTGATTGGCCCCCTCTAAATTTCGAACCAAGTCACCAGCAAATGAAGTGTCTTTAGTGGTGACCAGTGTGTAAGCTACACCTTTCTCTCCTGCACGACCAGTTCTACCAATTCAATGTGTATCAGAATCAGAATCAGAATCAGAATGAGCTTTATTGCCAGGTATGTTTGCACATACTAGGAATTTGTTTTTGTGACAGAGCTCCACAGTGCTACAGAATGACAGTGACAAGACGATACATATTATAAAAAGAACAATATACAAGTATACAAGACAGACAATGTGCAAAAATAGCAAAGACATTTGAATGGAAGTAAGTATGTGCTTTAAATAAATAACGGAAAAATGAATAAAGAATGTATAGTGTTGTATGTTCCACGATCAAGTGTTCATGAGATGGATTGCCTGAGGAAAGAAACTGTTTCGGTGTCTGGTCGTTCTAGTGCTCAGTGCTCTGTAGCGCCGACCAGATGGTAACAGTTCAAAAAGTGAGTGTGCTGGATGTGAGGGGTCCAGAGTAATTTTGGCAGCCCTTTTTCGTACTCTGGATAAGTAGAGATCTTGAAGGGTAGGGAGGGTTGTACCAATGATTCGTTCAGCAGTCCGGACTATGCGACATAGTCTTCTGAGATCAGAATTGGTAGCTGAGCTGAACCAGATGGTAATTGAAGTGCAGAGGACGGATTCAATGATGGCAGAGTAAAACTGTTTCAGCAGTTCCTGTGGCAGGTTGAGCTTCCTCAGCTGGCGGAGGAAGTACAGCCTCTGCTGGGCCTTTTTCACAATGGTGTCTATGTGAATGTCCCACTTCAGGTCCTGAGAGATGGTTTTGCCAAGGAACCTGAATGACTCCACTGTGTTTACAGTGCTGTTCATGATGGTGAGTGGGGGGAGAGCAGGGGGGGTTTTCCAGAAGTCTATGATCATCTCCACAGTTTTGAGCGTGTTGAGCTCCAGGTTGTTATGACTGCACCAGACAGCCAGCTCTTTTACCTCCTGTCTGTAAGCAGACTCGTCACCGTCCTGAATGAGGCCGATGATTGTGGTGTCGTCTGCTAACTTCAGGAGCTTGACAGAGGGGTCTTTGGAGGTACAGTCATTAGTATACAGGGAGAAGAGCAGTGGGGAGAGGACACAACCCTGAGGGGCGCCAGTGCTGATAGTACGGGTGCTGGATGAGAATTTTCCCAGCCTCACTAGCTGCTGCCTGTCTGTCAGGAAGCTGTTGATCCACTGACAGAGAGCGGTGGGCACAGAGAGCTGAGTTAGTTTGGGCAGGAGGAGGTTTGGGATGATAGTGTTGAAGGCTGAACTGAAGTCCACAAACAGGATCCTCACATAAGTCCCTGATTTGTCCAGATGCTGCAGTATGAAATGTAGACTCATGTTCACTGCATCATCTACAGACCTGTTTGCTCGATAAGCAAACTGCAGGGGGTCCAGTAAGGGTCCGGTGATGTCCTTCAGATAAGCCAAAACCAGTTTTTCAAACGACTTCATGACGACAGATGTTAGCGCCACAGGTCTGTAGTCGTTACGTCCTGTTATTTTGGGTTTCTTTGGAATGGGGATGATTTCCGAGCGTTTCAGAGAGGCGGGGACTTCACACAACTCCAAAGACCTATTGAAGATCTGTGAGAAAATGGGGGCCAGCTGGTCAGCACAGGTTTTCAGACAGGCTGGTGTCACACCGTCAGGGCCTGGTGCCTTTCTTCTTTTGTTCCTTTTGTAGACCTTGCGCACATCATCTTCACTGATTTGAATGGGAGTTGCAGGAGTGGGGGAGAGGGGTGATGTTGGAGGTGTAAATGGTGTCTTTTCAAACCGACAATAGAACTCGTTCAGATCGTCTGCCAGTTGCTGATTCTGCAAAATGCTGGGGGATGATGTCTTGTAATTGGTGATGTGTTTTAGACCTTTCCACACTGATGAAGAGTCACTGGAATGAAATTGGTTCCTTATCTTTTCGGAATGATTTCTCTTTGCCACTTTGATCTCCTTTTCCAGTGTGTATTTGGCCTCTTTATACAAGACTTTGTCCCCTTTCCTATAAGCATCATCTTTGGCATGACGAAGCTGTCTGAGTTTTGCAGTGAACCATGGTTTGTCGTTGTTGTAAGTTAAACGAGTCCTGGTAGGAATGCATAAATCCTCACAGAAACTGATATATGAAGTAACAGACTCTGTAAGCTCGTCCAGATCAGTAGCAGCAGCTTCAAAAACACTCCAATCAGTACAATCAAAACATGCCTGTAAAACTTGCTCTGTTTCGCTGGTCCGTCTCTTTACAGACTTTGCTACAGGTTTAGCAGATTTAAGTTGTTGCCTGTAGGTTGGTATAAGATGAACCAGGCAGTGATCAGAGAGTCCCAAAGCTGCCCGTGAGACAGAGTGATATGCATTCCTTATTGTGGTGTAACAGTGGTCCAATATATTACTATCTCTGGTCGGACATGTGACGTGCTGTCTGTATTTTGGCAGTTCACGGGAGAGATTTGCTCTATTAAAATCCCCAAGAATGATTAAAACAGAGTCCGGGTGTTGTTGTTCTGTCTCTGTGATGTGATCGGCGAGTTTCTGTAATGCCAGGCTCACGTGCGCTTGCGGTGGAATGTACACACTCACGAGAATGAACGAGCAAAACTCTCGCGGCGAATAGAACGGCTTACAGTTTATGAAAAGCGCTTCAACATCAGAACAGCATATTTTCTTTAACACTGTTACATCAGTACACCACCTCTCATTGATGTAAAAATGTATGTGTATCAATGTCTGTACGGATAGATGGAATATCCAACCCACGAGCTGAGAAATACAAGATAATTTTTAATTAATACAAAAAAAAAAGAATATTTATAATAAAAGTAACAAGTAGTAACAAATGTGACCCTGTACCACAAACCCAGTCATAAGGGTAAGTTTTTAAAATTGAGATTTATACATCAATAAATAAATAAATAATCAATAACTATTTGAAAATCTGGAGGGTACAGAAAAATCTAAATATCTCATTTAAAGTTGTCCAAATGATGTTCTTAGCAATGCATATTACTAATCAAAAATTAAGTTTTGATATATTTGTGGTAGGAAATTATTTAATATCCTTATGACTTTTGGCATTAAAAAAAACAAAACAAAAATGTTGGCCCATACAATCTATTGTTGGCTACTGCTACAAATACACGGTGTGCATAATTATTAGGCATGTTGATATCGTGGTCATTTTTTTCCCCAAGGACATTTGACCAATTCCAAACCACATCAATCTTAATAACTATTCAGTTTGTATTTAATTATTATATTTATAAGTGATATATAATTGTCCATGAAGGCTGGAAATGAAAAACTCCTTATATTCAGGTGTGCAGAATTATTAGGCACATTTTCTTTTACAGATAAAATGAGCCAAAAAAAAAAAAAAAAAAGAGATTCACCTCAAAATGTAAAAAACTATTAAATGCCCATGAGAAGGATGCAATACTAATGCAATATTGGAATTTGCTAAGTTAAAGCATGACCACCGGACAGAAAAACGCTCGTTGCGTCTGAATTGTCAGAAAAAAAAAAAAAACAAGTTGAGGAGAAAAGATGCATGTTAATTGCAAAAAAAAAGAAGAAAGAATTAATGTTAAGAATTAGATATGAAACCATCAGGAACCATTTAGTCTCCAGTGCCACCGTTTTCCAGAACTGCAACCTACATTGAGTCTCCAATGTGTAAGGTTCTCAAAGACTTTGCTTGGGCAAAAAATCTTAAAAAATGACCCTCAAATAATAAGAATAACATTCTGAAGTGTTGTGAAATACATAAAGAGGCTTTATAGACAGATGAGTTGAGAGTGGCTCTTGAAGGACCAGCACCACATCCTCTTGTAGCACTCTTTCGAGTTTATCCTCCAGAATCTGGCAGTAAGTTTTGGGACTTCAGTTTTAGTCCATCTCCTATCCTGAAATGTCGGTCTTGCAGGGATGGAAAATGAACTCTTAAAACTTGCTGCCAGATTCTGGAAAACATTTTTGAAAGAGTGCTACAAGAGGATGTGGTGCTGGTCCTTCAAGAGCCACTCTCAACTGATCGGTCTATAAAGCCTTTTATAAAAAAAAAAAAAAAAAACAGTCTCCATGTATTTCACAACACTTCAGAATGTTATTCGTATTAATTGAGAGTTAATTTTTAAGATTTTTTGCCCAAGCAAAGTCTCTGAGAACCTGACACATTGCACTTCTGGAGACTCAAGGTAGGTTGCAGTTCTGGAAAACGGTGGCGCTGGAGACTAAATAGTCCCTGATGGTTTTTATGTCTAATTCTTAACATTAATTCTTACTTTTTTGCAATTACCATGCATCTTTTCTCCTCCACCCATTTTTTTCTGACACTGCAGACGCAACGAGCATTTTTCTGTCCGATGGTCATGCCTTGACTTTGCAAATTCCAGTATTGCATCCTTCTCATTGGGATTTAATAGTTTTTGACATTTCAGTCTGAGGTAAATCTCTTTTTTGGCTCATTTTATCTGTAAAAAAAAAAAAAAAAAAAAAAAAAATTAAATAAATATATATATATATATATATATATAGTGCCTAATAATTCTGCACACCTGAATATAAGTGTTACGGAAGCAGACCAGAAGACAGAGGTAAGTGATAATATCAACAGGTTTATTCACAGTAGAGCAGGATGACGATGATAGCGTGCAAAACCGGGTAAGTAAACAGTCCAGGGATGTGATTCTTGAGATGCAGACAGGTCGGGGATGACTTTGATACTTTTCCTTTCCAGGAACGACGGGAGGAGGACCGGTCAAGGTTGACACACTCACACACTGCTGGAGTTCAGTAGACAGACTTATGGCTGACACACCGTTGACTGGAGACAGAGACTTGACTTAAACTGGAACAGACGAGAAGACAGGTAAGTAATCAGAAGGTAAGCATTCAGGAAAGTTCGATAGAGACTTGAGACCACTAGAGTGAATCTCAAATGAGTCCGCTTCGTGCAAACGAGCCCGGACAATGATGGCTGTGTGTGAGGTGCTCTTGAAGTGCTTCGGTGATTGCGTGCAGGTGCTTGGCTGATTGACTCCAGGTGACGGTGATCGGTGATGAATTGCTAGTTGAGCCTGGCTAATCCGTAACATATCGCCCCCCTCCCGGAAAGGCGCGTCCTCGCGCCTAAAAGGATACAACAGAGGAGGGTGGGTGGGGGTTCAGGAGGCGGGCATGAGGCAGGTGAAGAACAGGCGATTGAACAAGGGTCAGGACCATATAGCCAGGGTGGAGTAGACGGGAGGAGCCAGGGAGGAGCCAGAAGCAGGAGGAGCCAGATGGTGGTCCAGAGTCCATCCAGGATGACGCCCCAGGGCGGAGTCGAGGGAGGGAGGAGCCATGGTGGAGAGCTAACCAACGACACCCTGGGGCCGAGCGACGGAGATGAAGCCTCTGGTAGCAGTGAGCCAGGTGCGGCCGAGCAGACGGAGAGCCAGGGTGACACTGCAGGTCTGGAGGGCTGAGGTAACGCCGATGGCTCAGGGGACCGAGGCAGAGCTGGGGCTCCGGAAGACCGCAGTGACACCGGAGCGACAGAGGACATAGGCGGAGCCGGAGGGAAGGAGGAGCCTGACAGAGCCGGAGGGACGAGGCGGAGCCGGAGGAATGGAGTCTCGAGGCGACGGATGGTCAACGACTGACCAAGGCGGAGCCGGAGAGTCGAGGGAGCCCGGTGGAGCTGGTGGGATGACGGGCCACGGTGGAGATGAGGGATCCAGGAGCCAAGGCGGGGCCGAAGGGTCGGAGGACCGAGGTGGAGTCCAGGACTCGGAGGATGTAGGCCGGGACTGGGGAACGACACGCCTTGGCGGAGCTGGAGCCTGGATGTCCCACGATGGAACCACACTCCTAGGTGGTGCTGCCTGAGGGTGAGCTGTGGGACAGACAGGCTGTGGCAGAGACAGGGCTGAAGGACTGGCTGGCTTGCGTGGAGGCGGGAGAGGGAGGCTGGGTGGGAACTTCGGAGACATAGACGAGCTGGACGGAACCAGCGGAGATTCTGGAAGACAGGGTGAGACTGGCGGAGATTCTGGACGGCTGGGCGGAACCAGCGGGGATTCTGGAAGACAGGATGAGACTGGCGGAGATTCTGGACGGCTGAAGGGAGCTTTCGGAGACTCTGGAAGACTAGATGAGACTGGCGGAGATTCAGGACGGCTGGGCGGAACCAGCGGGGATTCTGGACGGCTGGGCGGAACCAGCGGGGATTCTGGACGGCTGGGCGGAACCAGCGGGGACTCAGGACGGCTGGGCGGAACCAGCGGGGACTCAGGAGGACTGGGAATAATCTCGCAAAAAAAGGGAAATAAAATCCACTTCAAAAATTTCTAATAACTTCTCATAATAGCCACCACAGCTCAGTTGCAGCTCACCCTCAGGATTAGGAGTGTGGGCGGGGCTTCCCTCTAAGCCCTCGATCTCCACAAGGACTCCCACGGTGACGCACATCTCAGCCGGCTCACACACCTGGTCAGTCGCGATGTCCTGTCGCTTTAAGAGCGGCAGATCGTGGCGCTGCGGCGGGTTCTGGCTGGTGCTCCGTGCTGCAGGGTGGTGACAGCCGGCTGGGCTCTGGATCGGGGTTGCACATGTTGCTCTGCTGACACTGTATTGGTCCGGGCTTCTGTTACGGAAGCAGACCAGAAGACAGAGGTAAATGATAATATCAACAGGTTTATTCACAGCAGAGCAGGATGACGATGATAGCGTGCAAAACCGGGTAAGTAAACAGTCCAGGGATGTGATTCTTGAGATTCAGACAGGTCGGGGATGACTTTGATACTTTTCCTTTCCAGGAACGACGGGAGGAGGACCGGTGAAGGTTGACACACTCACACTGCTGGAGTTCAGTAGACAGACTTATGGCTGACACACCGTTGACTGGAGACAGAGACTTGACTTAAACTGGAACAGAGGAGAAGACAGGTAAGTAATCAGAAGGTAAGCTCGATAGAGACTTGAGACCACTAGAGTGAATCTCAAATGAGTCCGCTTCGTGCAAACGAGCCCGGACAATGATGGCTGTGTGTGAGGTGCTCTTGAGGTGCTTCGGTGATTGCGTGCAGGTGCTTGGCTGATTGACTCCAGGTGACGGTGATCGGTGATGAATTGCTAGTTGAGCCTGGCTAATCCGTAACATATCGCCCCCCTCCCGGAAAGGCGCGTCCTCGCGCCTAAAAGGATACAACAGAGGAGGGTGGGTGGGGGTTCAGGAGGCGGGCATGAGGCAGGTGAAGAACAGGCGATTGAACAAGGGTCAGGACCATATAGCCAGGGTGGAGTAGACGGGAGGAGCCAGGGAGGAGCCAGAAGCAGGAGGAGCCAGATGGTGGTCCAGAGTCCATCCAGGATGACGCCCCAGGGCGGAGTCGAGGGAGGGAGGAGCCATGGTGGAGAGCTAACCAACGACACCCTGGGGCCGAGCGACGGAGATGAAGCCTCTGGTAGCAGTGAGCCAGGTGCGGCCGAGCAGACGGAGAGCCAGGGTGACACTGCAGGTCTGGAGGGCTGAGGTAACGCCGATGGCTCAGGGGACCGAGGCAGAGCTGGGGCTCCGGAAGACCGCAGTGACACCGGAGCGACAGAGGACATAGGCGGAGCCGGAGGGAAGGAGGAGCCTGACAGAGCCGGAGGGACGAGGCGGAGCCGGAGGAATGGAGTCTCGAGGCGACGGATGGTCAACGACTGACCAAGGCGGAGCCGGAGAGTCGAGGGAGCCCGGTGGAGCTGGTGGGATGACGGGCCACGGTGGAGATGAGGGATCCAGGAGCCAAGGCGGGGCCGAAGGGTCGGAGGACCGAGGTGGAGTCCAGGACTCGGAGGATGTAGGCCGGGACTGGGGAACGACACGCCTTGGCGGAGCTGGAGCCTGGATGTCCCACGATGGAACCACACTCCTAGGTGGTGCTGCCTGAGGGTGAGCTGTGGGACAGACAGGCTGTGGCAGAGACAGGGCTGAAGGACTGGCTGGCTTGCGTGGAGGCGGGAGAGGGAGGCTGGGTGGGAACTTCGGAGACATAGACGAGCTGGACGGAACCAGCGGAGATTCTGGAAGACAGGGTGAGACTGGCGGAGATTCTGGACGGCTGGGCGGAACCAGCGGGGATTCTGGAAGACAAGATGAGACTGGCGGAGATTCTGGACGGCTGGGCGGAACCAGCGGGGATTCTGGAAGACAGGATGAGACTGGCGGAGATTCTGGACGGCTGAAGGGAGCTTTCGGAGACTCTGGAAGACTAGATGAGACTGGCGGAGATTCAGGACGGCTGGGCGGAACCAGCGGGGATTCTGGACGGCTGGGCGGAACCAGCGGGGACTCAGGACGGCTGGGCGGAACCAGCGGGGACTCAGGAGGACTGGGAATAATCTCGCAAAAAAAGGGAAATAAAATCCACTTCAAAAATTGCTAATAACTTCTCATAATAGCCACCACAGCTCAGTTGCAGGCTCACCCTCAGGATTAGGAGTGTGGGCGGGGCTTCCCTCTAAGCCCTCGATCTCCACAAGGACTCCCACGGTGACGCACATCTCAGCCGGCTCACACACCTGGTCAGTCGCGATGTCCTGTCGCTTTAAGAGCGGCAGATCGTGGCGCTGCGGTGGGTTCTGGCTGGTGCTCCATGCTGCAGGGTGGTGACAGCCAGCTGGGCTCTGGATCGGGGTTGCACATGTTGCTCTGCTGACACTGTATTGGTCCGGGCTTCTGTTACGGAAGCAGACCAGAAGACAGAGGTAAATGATAATATCAACAGGTTTATTCACAGCAGAGCAGGATGACGATGATAGCGTGCAAAACCGGGTAAGTAAACAGTCCAGGGATGTGATTCTTGAGATTCAGACAGGTCGGGGATGACTTTGATACTTTCCTTTCCAGGAACGACGGGAGGAGGGACCGGTGAAGGTTGACACACTTACACTGCTGGAGTTCAGTAGACAGACTTATGGCTGACACACCGTTGACTGGAGACAGAGACTTGACTTAAACTGGAACAGACGAGAAGACAGGTAAGTAATCAGAAGGTAAGCATTCAGGAAAGTTCGATAGAGACTTGAGACCACTAGAGTGAATCTCAAATGAGTCCGCTTCGTGCAAACGAGCCCGGACAATGATGACTGTGTGTGAGGTGCTCTTGAAGTGCTTCGGTGATTGCGTGCAGGTGCTTGGCTGATTGACTCCAGGTGACGGTGATCGGTGATGAATTGCTGGTTGAGCCTGGCTAATCCGTAACAATAAGGAGTTTTTCACTTCCCGCCTTCATGGACAATTATATATCACTTATAAATAAGTCATACAAACTGAATAGTGGTTATTAGGATTGATGTGGTTTGGAATTGGTCGAATGTGCTTGGAAAAAAAAAATATGACCACAATATCAACGTGCCTAATAATTATGCACACACACTATAACTGTACAACTTATGACTGGTTTTGTGGTCCAGGGTCACAAACGTACATACTTCATTTGTCCTGAACAGATGCAGCTAGACAAAATAAGCCCTACGAACCAGCAACATCAGTAACTACTAATACAGGCAGATTTTTCTTCTTAAAGTCAGCGATGACTTTGTTCCTCTCACTCTGATCCATGTCTCCATGCAGCAGCCCTAGGCTATAACCTTCTTGATTGAGATTTGTAGCCAGCTCCTCACAGTTAGCCTTTTAAGTGACAAAGACCAGCACGGAGCCAGCTGAGGTGAACTCAACCAGCCTGCGTGTCAGCCAACCCCACTTCTCCCCAGACGGCAGCACTTCCACTATCTGAGTGACATCTTCATTAGCCTGAGAAGATCAGACAAAACGTTTAAACAGACTTTCAAAAACAGTGTGCATATTCAAATACTTGTATAAGAAATTAAGTACACACCTCTCCTATGTCTCCCTGCACAACATGAATAGGGTCAACCAAAATGTCTCGTGCCAGCTTTTCAATTTTCTTCCGAAATGTTGCGCTGAATAACAGAACTGTGAGAGATCAGAGGTCATGAAGAGCATAAGTACAATAAATGCACTGGATTGGGTTAAAGCTGGAATACAGAAATTATTTAAAGCAGCACATTAATATAAATATGAGATAGTCTTACTCTGACGATCAGGTCTAACATGGCTGGCAATGGATCTCACTTGGTATTCTGTATAAAACAGATCAAGTTTAAATGAGACAAGTTCATCACAATTGTACTTATGTTCCTTGAAGGAGAAGTTCACTTCCAGAACAAATATTTACAGATAATATACTCAATCCCTTGTCATCCAAGATGTTCATGTCTTTCTTTAGTCATAAAGAAATAGTTTTTTGAGGAAAACATTTCAGATTTTTTTTCCATATAGTGGACTTCTATGCTGTCTGCAAGTTTGAACTTCCAAAATGCAGTTTAAATGCAGCTTCAAAGGGCCTTAAATGATTCCAGCAGAGAAAGAAGGGTCTTATCTAGTGAAATTATAATTTATACACTTTTTAACCTTAAGTGCTCGTCTTGTCAGCTTCTTCCTTGACTGGGACAGGATGACGCAACTCAAAAGGACGATCTGGCTGTTGTGGTTCTTCTGGTTGTGTTGGAAAGCTCAATGTCAGTTTTGCCACTGGACCCATCAAGGGCCCGTTTCAGAAAGGAGGTTAAGTGAAAACTCTGAGTATGTTAACCCTGAAATGAGGGAAACTCTGGGTTTTCGGTTTCAGAATGGGAGGTATGTTAAACCTGAGAAAGCAGAGTAAGTCAAGCCCGTTTCTGAAAGAGAGGTAACTTATACTCAGAGTCAGTTACCTTGGCAACTTACTCTGTGAACCTAACCTGGTCGGGAGCAGGTTTTCTTCGGTAAACCCAGAGTTTCTTTCGGTCTCCTCCCCCTTTTTAAAGCGCAAGTGATGTTTAAATACATCATTCATTCATTTATGCTTCAAAAATGCTTTTCTTAATGAGTGTTTTGGAATGTAAATTTAGTGCATTTTACTTAAAACATGAAAAATAATCTTAATGCAACTGGAAACAAGATTATTTTTCTTACCCAATTGACAGATAATATGCAAAATAAGAAAAATACACTTAAAAGATTAAATAAACACCTTACACTGTACACTGTAAAAAAATATAAAAAATGAAATAAAGTGCAAAAACAATAATTTTACAGAGAGAAGTTTTTACAGAAAAAAGTTATTTTACAGATTTTTCGTTGTTTCAATTATGATATTTAACTTTAATTTTAAATTTTTTTTTTTGGCAGACACAGCTTCCAGTCATTTGACCGTTTTTTTACGGGACCTTTTTTACAGTATAAAACCTTTATTTTACAAAATTTCCCTTGTTTCAGTTACAATATTTTACTTTACTTTGTGGGTTTTTTTGGCAGCTGTATCTGCCAGTGGTTTGACTGTTTTTTTACAGTGTAAAACCCTTATTTGACAGATTTTACCTAGATTACCACAATAAAAGCACTAAATGTTCTACAGAGAAACACTGTTATTTTACAAATCATTACAATAAAAAAAAACCTTCAATAAAGTTTCAAAGCATGCTCAAGGTGGAAAATGGACAGTTTTATTTAAAAGACAAAATACAAAGTCTTTACAAATGCCATATAAAATGTACATTTTAAATTTTTAGCTTTTTTTTTTAAGAAATACAGCACAATTACATTTAAAATACTGTGCTGATGAAGAACATGGAACAGTTTCATCAGAATGTTTAATTAAATATATATTCAACTTAAGACAACTTCACTTGCAGAGAAAATATGTCCTGATAATTTACTCACCCCCATGTAATCCAAGATGTTCATGTCTTTCTTTCTTCAAATAAAAAAAAAAAAAGTAAAGTTTTTGAGGAAAATATTCCAGGATTTTTGCATATAGTGGACTACAATGGGTTGAAGTTGAAGTTTCCAGTGACCCTTATTCCTTGGCTGGGATCATGTAGAGCCCTCTGAAGGTGCAGTGAAACTGAAATTTGGACCTTCAACCTGTTGGCTCCCATCGAAAATTGGAGAAAAATCCTGGAATGTTTTTTTCAAAAACCTTTTTGACAGAAAAAAGAAAGACATTTTGATTTTTTTTTTTTTTTTTAATTGGAAACAACAAGACAATACTAAGTAAGAAAAGCATTTTTAGGTGCATTAATTTATTGCACATATTTTCATCATGCAGACACTGTCAAAGTGACAAAAATGGCATGTCCTTTCATAAATAAGATTATTATTTATCATATAGTATAGGATTATTTTGATTAGACATGTGTATTTATTTGACCTGTGTCATTTTTAAATGGTAGTCAGAGCACATTAGTACAGACACTGTATGCAGAGCGGTAAAGAAAGTGTGCCTTGCTCTAATGCTCTTTCTGAGAATTTTAGTGTCATTGCCTACTGAGCATAAAGCCATCAAATATGAAGCTGATTGCTGTATGGAATGGAAGAATGGCAGATGAAAATGTATAATATATATATATATATATATATAACCACCACCACAGCTGTTAAATTTACTAGGTCATCTTTTTTTCCTATAAATGCACAAATGCAACTTTTATTCTTTTTTTTCATGTTGGATTTTAATATTCTTCCAATACTTCCATCTCCTCTTCATCTGTTCTTCATCATTTTGCGAGCCTTCATGCTGTTGGCTTCATTTCATTACTCTAATTAAGAAATGCAACCGTTTGGATTAGAGAACATTTCATTTTGTGAAAGAGCATTAGACTATGTGGAAAAAGCTGCTGCAAAGTGAAATTAGACACATAATTGTTTTTTTATATGACACATTTTAATGTCAAATATTTGTAAAATCATGTAGCCTACACTCATGAACCCTTTATGCTTAAAGCTTTACCTGGTTGAATTATGTTTACTTCCATGTTTAGCTGTTTTCTTCTTCTAATTATTATTTTTTATTTTATTTTATTTTATTTTTTTGCCTGTTTGATACCATGAAAATTAATAGTTCAGTAATTTACCGTTCTGCCAGTTTTTACCTTTGATATTCTAATTATTAATAATTAAATAATTATATTCTTAATAATTATTAAGAATTAAAGTTAAGCATTGGCTCGAAATATGCAGAGGTCTTTTTGGCGGGAACGGTTGCCATGGTGAATCATAATTTCGGAGCTCCATTGATCAGGGCTTTTCATAGTCAAGCTGCAAGCACTAAACTCAGAGTCAACCTACTCAGAGTGGATTGAACTAACTCATTTCAGCTGTTCTGTAACCGAAAACTCAGAGTTTCCCATCTCAGGGTAAGTCAACTCAGAGTTCAAGTTTTAACTCAGAGTTGGTTGAACCTCCTTATTGAAACAGGCCCCAACTGCTCTTTTGACTAAACACCAAAACACCAGCATCTTTTAAAACCTAATGGGATTCTGGAAGTTTTGACCAAAATGTTTTTCTCAGTTGCTTTGGTAGCCTACATTTCTCAGATCAGAATTGAAATTTGCAAAACTTTAAGTGCATTTCTCAAAACATGTGTACAAATAGCAAAACACCATGGATTGCCTGCAAAAGCCAGTCTCTTCCTCAAAATCCTTAGTTCATCTCTCAAAAATAAATATCTGTGTCAATGAACATGTCAGTGCCATCAGAATGACAAGTCCTTTTGTCATTGTGTACGGATAAGACAGTCAAATTGGTTAGTCATATTGTCAATATAACAACATAACATGTACTCTGGAGGGATGTTCTGATGTAAACTATGGCTAAAGTTTTGATGACAATTTGTTTTTCTGAATTGCTAAAACACATTTTTGAAACCATCACTCATTTTCTCAAAACCTTAAACACAAATACAAATGTTCAAACCAATTTTACAGAACCCATGACTCTCCTGGCAAAATCAAACAATCCCTTAAAAACCATTTCACCTGTACTCAAAATCAAACAAAGCTTTCAAATCATACATACACACATTAGTCAATACTATATGCACTACAGGTCATTCACTACATCAAACGTACACGGATCACAGTGTCCAGTGCATGTAGTTACAAAAAAAGAATGTGTGCAGTATATAGTAATTACTTTTGCAAGAAAAAAATACATAAACACTCTAACAACATACACATACTCGAAAGAAATCAAGTTTGTTGAATATACA
>NC_133367.1:42581722-42711848 GCF_049309525.1 Garra rufa | reverse complement strand
TGCAGCACATAAGAGCACATCGGTTGATTAAACATGTTTAAAAATTAAATTAAAAAGTACTACTCAGATGTAGCATTCTGAAAGTTTATTTCTGAAAATAAATGCAATGAAAGACTGTGATATGTAGGAGGAGCTCAGGAACAATTCACTGAAATCTGTAAATTAATTTGAGCATGGCTGACTTAAATAAGTGCTTTAAAAGTATTTTGTAATTTCAGATTTGCTAAACATGTCCTCTGACTATCAAAGAAACTGGAGATGTCGAAGCGCAAGAGTTGATGCCTTAGCGGAAGAGGACAGCAGCTCAGAATCCGAGGGGACAGTGGAGCCTGCCTTGGTGTTTTACAATTTCAAATAGGTGGAACCAGATAATTACCCCATGCCATCAGCAAGTAAGGAATATTATATGGTGTTTGAAACGCAGGCCATTTATGGGAAATTCATTAAAGCAAAGTTTGCAAACAGTCCGTTTGTAAATCTTTTATTAGAGGTACAAGTAGTTGTTTATCGATAATCTAATGCCAATATCGATACCATTGTTTTTGTTTGCTGTCAATTCTGTCTTGCTCTTGATTTTTCAAAACATTATTACATTATTTTGATTGTGGTGTCACTTTTAGGTTCAGCAACTGTCCAGAGTTGGCCGAATGTCAGTCAGAGACTGTGTATGAACAGGTATGTATTTACCTAGCATTGTTTGTGTGTTTTGCTGTGTCGTATTTCAGAAAAAAATGACAATAGTAACAGTATCCACAATAATAACCTCAACCTTTGGTAATACTATAATTCTGTCACACACTATATCTACTTATATAATTGCCTGTTTTTGTGTTGAAGTTGTAATGTCTGTGCTAAATCAGGTTGTTCGTAGGACTTAAAACAAGATATAAAAACATAATGTTAGTGTAAGAACTGAATTAATCATTACTTGTCACAAAAACTTTAGATAGGGATAGAGCACTTATTACATGATAGAGAGTGTTTGTGAAAGTGTATGTTTTAACACTGCATGCAATTGGCAAACTGCACAGTGCTAATTTGTAATACTGATCTTACAATGCATTTTAATATTATGACTGAATCGTTTATTTCGCAGAATCATGTCAAATGCCTTAATGGCAAAATTCAACATGCAGGGTGGTGGCCAGCTGGAAAAGGCTGCATTCAAGGCTACATCTTTATATAATATAATACAAGGTAATTTGTGACACATCGTATGTTCCTTGTGTCTTATTTAAAAGACCTGTTTTTATCAGAAATGTCCAAACGCATAATTAACATGTTTTAGTCCCGGTGTTCTCATATGTGGACATGTATGAAATCAACATCCTGCATCACGAATTAAGTCGTCACTTTGTTTTGAAATGAATAACATTTTTCTGAGATGTTGATTCATGACACACAGTTTAAAAATTAGACAAATTTAAATAATTACAAATTATCTTATTTCCATAAGAGTGTCACTACATTACTTTTAGACTTTTTGAAGACTAATCATTTGGTATCTCAGAGAAGCTCATGTTCATGAAATGGATGGGAAAAGTCTTGTTCGACTGCATTGTACAATTAGTTTGATAGATAAAAACACTTTAAAAATAAGTGCTTGTTTAACTTTTTGCTTTTTACATTCATATTTTCTTCCCTCAGATGCTGTGAAGAGGTGGAACCCCAATTCAACGGAATCGGAAATTGATGGCGCTATGGCTGAACATCTAAAACATGCTCCAGGAAGAGCAGGGGGTGGGGGTTATAAAAAATAAGATGTGGGAGATATTTGTGACAGCTCAATTCCTTAAATTTAGTTATGAAACTGAATTTGTTTCGTGATGAACATGTTAATTTTTCCTGTTTCCCAGGTGAATTTGTATTAAAACCATAAAATAAATGTGATAAATAAATTGTGACTTTAGTTCATCCCGTTATCTTTGATCATTTGTAATGAACTACTAAAATGTTAATAATATAACACTTTATTTTACAGTGACCTTGTTACATGTAGTTACTGTAATAACTATAAATTATGCATAATTGCATGTATCAAACCTTAACCTTATATTCAGATGCAGTTAATTATATTAAGTACTTAAATGTATAAGTAAAGTAATGTGTTGTTTGATCTACACGTGATTATAACGTGTTCTATCTAGACGTTTCGGTATGACTGGGCCGATTTTGGCCCTTTTTAGAACCTTTGTCAAGTTTAGATGCTTAAACGTCAAAATCGCCTGTTTACGATTTAACACAATTAGTGTATGATTATTTTATATGCAGGCTTATATGCCTACACTTATGCATAAACACACCATATAAACATCCAGAAGAAGACTAATTCTGACGTCCATGGACGCGCTGAAGAGACGTGGAATTCACGGCCAGAAAAGACGTGGAATTCACGGCCAGAAAAGACGTCGGTTCAACTTTCATTTTGGAACTATTTTTCAACCATGACGGGACGTGTCGGACGGACGTCTTTTCAACGGTCAATACACGTCCAAATGTTTGCTGGGTGGTGAGGTTAACAACAGCCGTACTTTGTTGAACTAACGTGGTTCAAACGATGAGACCATATGAAACAGTCTTTACTAGCTTATTCGTTTCCACAAAAATGCAGCACAAATAAGCAAGCATTTTAACGTTTTAAATACACTAATCTACAATTATTGTTCAATCGCTGGAGTGTTTTTTTATTTTTTAAATGCCTTTAAAATATGTAGTTTTGTGAACACGGACGAAGAAACGCCAGCCCCGAAGGTCATCCGTAAACCACATAAACAGCTCATATGCGCTTAATATAGCTCTTTAAAATGATATTCTGTTTACATTGTGTACAGTCGCTGGAGTGTTTTTATTTAAATGCTTTTAAAGAGACCGAGAGCTCGGAGCCTTGACTCTCATGTCAGTAAAACAGAAAACACTGGCTGAAGGCAGCTCTCTCCGTTTTAAATGAAACTGCTTGCAAACTCCTGAAATTAGCTCTTGTTCAAAGGGGTTGACGGAATGAAATCGCTGGAACATTTAAATTTTAAAAGGCCGTATTTATTTTCATTTTCCGCTCCACCCCTTCAGTGGAGTGGAATGGCCTAAACTGGGCATTATTTTTCGTACGTGACCTGTGGTTAGAAGCATTGTTTCTTGTTAGCAAGACATATGGCTTAATAAATTATGTTCTTGGGCATAATTTGCAAGCTAACATGAAGTAAAAGCTATAACCTACGTTTAACCTAAATATAAATGATTTTATTCAGTATTTTTGTGCGTCCTCTATAAAGCAACATTTATGAGTAGTGCGCATGCGCACAAATGCCTAAGGGAACTTTCGGAGTATAAGAGGGAAACTGTGCTAAATCAAACATAAAATACAGCGAAATGACAGGGAGCAAGAAAATATTACGTGAGTGATTAGGTGCTTTGTTCAATACAGGTGCATTTTTTTGAGAACTCTAATCAGGTAAATAGCAGAAGTTATTAGTTGGTCATTAAAAACGGCCGTGCTTTGTTGAACTATGTGGTTCAAACGATGAGACCATATTCATGAAACAGTCTTTACTAGCTAATTCGTTTCCACAAAAATGCAGCACAAATAAGCAAGCATTTTAACGTTTTCAATACACTAATCTACTATTACTGTTCAATCGCTGGAGTGTTTTTATTTTTTAAATGCCTTTAAAATGTGTAGTTTTGTGAACACGGACGAAGAAACGCCAGCCCTGAAGCTCATCCGTAAACCATATAAAGCAGCTCATATGCGCTTAATATAGCTCTTTAAAATGATATTATGTTTACATTGCGTACAGTCGCTGGAGTGTTTTTATTTAAATGCTTTTAAAAGAGGCTCAGTGATGTAGTTCGCAGACCGAGAGCTCGGAGCCTTGACTCTCATGTCAGTACAACAGAAAACACTGGCTGAAGGCAGCTCTCTCCGTTTTAAATGAAACTGCTTGCAAACACCTGAAATTAGCTCTTGTTCAAAGGGGTTGACGGAATGAAATCGCTGGAACATTTAAATTTTAAAAGGCCGTATTTATTTTCATTTTCCGCTCCACCCCTTCAGTGGAGTGGAATGGCCTAAACTGGGCATTATTTTTCGTACTTGACCTGTGGTTAGAGGCATTGTTTCTTGTAAGTAAGACATATGGCTTAATAAATTATGTTCTTGGGCATAATTTGCAAGCTAACATGCAGTAAAAGCTATAACCTACGTTTAACCTAAATATAAATGATTTTATTCAGTATTTTTGTGCGTCCTCTATAAAGCACCATTTATGAGTAGTGCGCATGCGCACAAATGCCTAAGGGAACTTTCGGAGTATAAGAGGGAAACTGTGCTAAATCAAACATAAAATACAGCGAAATGACAGGGAGCAAGAAAATATTAAAGCTGCAAGCAGCGTTGACCGGGCCCTCGCCGTCTGGCAGTCGCCATCCCGATAGCATCAGGAAAACGGTGCCCAGTTGGCACATGCATTCACAATAACCCTTTGGACTAACCCTAACTGTCTCTCCTCCTGTCTGACTCTTTCTCCTACCACCCATCCCACCTCCTTACACTCAGCCACTTACCACACAAACACACACATAGAGTGCAGAGCAGAGTGAGATCAGATTTGTTTTTTAATTTTCTTTCATTCGTGGAGTTTTGTATAATTATGAAATGAACTGTGTTTAATCAGAATGAATAGTTATTTGTATGAAAAAAGTTTCACAGAGTTAGGATGCTGCACTTTAAATATATAATAAATCATTGAAAATTGAAAATGGAAAATAAAATTCTAGGCACGCTATCTGCCTCAAAAACACAGGAAACAAATATTTGAATGTATTTTGTATTTTTATTTATTTGCCATGGCAACAGCATTTGATGCATCAGGGACGCCTTTACAGACTCTCATCGGCCGTGTTTTTACATCATTCTGATGAAGTTTGAAGAAAATCGAGTACAAATATATTGTTCGTTGTTCGTTCGTGTGTTAGTTCATTAACCAATGTTAACAAAAGAGACCCTATTTTAAATAGTTACCATGTTTTATGATCTACATCCATTTTTAAATATTATTTTAATGATCTATAAGCATCTGTGAAATAATTATAAACAAATATATTAAAAATAAATACATATTAACTTAGTTGATGTATTTGTTTCTCATTCTAATTAAGTGAACTGAGCAGTATAGTGTCATACTTATAAGATTTTTTATTCTATCAGTGAGATTGTATATATGTATATAAATCATATAATTTTTCCTTAAAAGATTAAAAAAAGATTTTAATGCTCTTTAAGCACCTATACAAAATAATTATGTAAAATAACACTGACAGTACAGTCTATATCAACTGATTCTATGGATTATTTTCATTCTTATACACTGAGAATGAGCTAAATAGCATTAGAGGTCAAACGATTCCTTATCTTATGAGGACCTCTAGTGTTCATCCCTGGTATTAGAGCTTTAATCTGACAAATTTATGTGACACTTTTAATGTTTTTGGGGCCTCTGAGCATGATAACATTTTGAAACTACACGTATTTCCTAAGAATTTCTTGTTCTTTATATGTAAAAAGTTTTGATGAGTTAGAATAATGCAATTTAAAGATATATGAAAATAACTCTTCATCTTTTTTATTGTTACTTTCATAAATCACCACATCAACACCGTTCAAGATGTCCCAAAGCCGTTCACAATTTAACATCTTCAGTATCTTGGCATCATGTTGACAAAGTTTGGTGTGAACTGTCTGATTCTGCTATGAGTGATATGAATTTATTCACAGCTATATTTAAAAACACAGGAAACAAATGTTAAAGTTTGACATGTTGCCATGGCAACAGTATTTGATGTATCAAGGACCCCTTCACAGATTCTCATCGGCCGTGTTTTGATATTATTCTGATGAAGTTTGAAGCAAATTGAGTAAAATTAAGAGGTTGATTTAAAAGCGTTTTGCAAGCAACACACTTCCTGCTGCCAGTTGGTGGCGCTATAACTTTGACTCATAATAGTCACATCTCTGTGATCGGTATCATACGACGAACAAACTGCTTAAGTTTGGTCAAAATCAGATAAAGTGTGTCAAAATTATTAGACATTTCCTGTTTCTCATTTCTCGCCATAATTTGTCGCCCTGCCACGGCCAAACCGTTCGAGATACCAAAAATCCCCTGGCAATTTTGCATTCCCAATATCTTGAGTTCATGCTGACCGAGTTTGGTGGCCATCGGTGGAAAGGTCTAGGAGGAGTATTTCAAATTCCACAGCTTGATTTTTCCAAAAATCCATATTTAAATAAAAATAGCTGACTTCCTGTTGGTCGTAGCTAATGGGTGTAAATTAGAAAGTTGTCCGGCTTGATGAGTCCAATATATGTACCGAGTTTGGTGACTGTAGGACAAAGTAACCCCCCAACTTTTGTCAAAAGGTGGCGCTATGGAGCGCCTGCTCCACGCCCATTTATGGGCTTTTATCAGTGTTTAACTGTCATTAATACAGATGTGTGTGTTGAGTTTCATGAAATTCTAAGCATTTTAAGTGGCTCAAAAACACAAAAAACTAAAGTTAAAGTTTGACACGTTGCCATGGCAACATGATAAAAGTTATGGATAACGCCCTTCACAGATTCTTATCGGTCGTGTTTTGACATTATTGTGATGAAGTTTGAAGCAAATTGAGTGAAATTAAGAGGCTGAGTTTAAAGCGTTTCAAAAACGTCACGCTTTCTGCTGCCAGTTGGTGGCGCTATAACTTTGACTCATAATAGTCACATCTCTGTGATCGGCATCAGACGATGAACAAACTGCTGAAGTTTGGTCAAAATCAGACAAAGTATGTCAAAGTTATTAGGCACTTCCTGTTTCTCATTTCTCGCCATAAATTTGTCGCCCCGTCACGGTCAAACCGTTCGAGATATCAAAAATCCCCTGGCAATTTTGCGTCCCCAATGTCTTGAGATCATGCTGACTGAGTTTGGTGGCCATCGGTGGAAAGGCCTAGTAGGAGTATTTCAAATTCCATTGCATGCACTTTTTAGACATCCCTGAATAGCCGACTTCCTGTTTGGCGAAGCACGGACTATGAGTGTGAAATTTGTTCGGCCCGATGAGGTCTATATGTGTATGAATTTTGGTGACTGTAGGTCAACCGTTGTGCGTTCCAGAGCCCTTCAAAAGTCGCAATTTTTAACGCTGTGCCATGCCCCCCCCAGGTGACCCCCCCATGTCAAAGTCTGTCCGGCCCTGATGGCCGCAGGTTCCAATGTGTGTGCAAAGTTTCAAGAGTTTTCGTGTATGTTAAGGCCCCCGAAATCCCCCAAAACATTGAAAAAAAAAAAAAAATAATAATAATAATAATAATAATTAAAGCTGCAAGCAGCGATGGTAGGGCCCTCGCACTCGGGCTCACCGCCGATCGGTGGCGAATGGTGGGCACTATGCTATTAACACAGTAAATGTAGGAGGAATATGTCAAAGTCATTGATATGTGCCAATCTTCCTGCTGCCAGCTGGTGGCGCTATGCCTATAGCTATGCCTATAACTGAATATTGGCATGCAGATGTCTTCAGGCCAGCGCTTTTATCAAACATATGAAGTTTGGTGAAGATTGAACATGGCATGCTTGAGTGTAAGTCATGACATATCCTGCTGCCAACAGGTGGCGCTATTACGAAATATTGGCTTTGAGATGTCTTCAGGCCAGGACTATTGGCAAACATGTCAAGTCTGGTGCAAATTGTATATTGCATGCTTAAGTTAGTGTAAAACAAGTAATTTGCTGTTGCCAGCTGGTGGCGCTATGACTATAACTAAATATTGGCATGTAAATGTATTCAGGCCAGGACTCTTATCAAACATATTAAGTTTGGGGCTGATTGGACATTGCATGCCTGAGTTACAGTAACTTCCTGTTTCATTGCATTAAGAGTATGCTTTAGCACTTAGCTAAATGTTGCTAACATGTTTCTAGCATATTGCTACCCTATTTAACACTTGTTGATATTTTTAAAATGTTGCTGGGCTTCCACAACTGTATTTAACATGTGACTTCCTGTTGCCAGCAGGTGGCACTATGACTATAACTGAATATGGGCATGGGCTTGTGTTCAGACCAGGACTCTTATCAAACATATTAAGCTTGGGTCAGATTGGACATTGTATGCATGAGTTACACTTATTTTTCTTTGTATTAATATCATGCTTTAGCTCTTAGCTAAGTGTTGCTAGCATGTTTTAACATGATTCTAGCATGATGCTAGCCTATTTAAAACTTGCTAACGCTTTTTAATATGTTGCTAGGAGTCCGTAACACCATTAAACGTCACTTCCTGTTGTCAGCAGGTGGCGCTGTGACTATAACTGAATATGGGCATGTATATATCTTCAGGCCAGGAGTCTTATCAAACATGTGAAGTTTGGGGCTGATTGGACATTGCATGCCTGAGTTACAGTAACTTCCTGTTTTATGTCTTTAACAACATGCTTTAGCACTAAGTAAGTGTTGCTAGCATGTTTGAGTACGTTTTAAATTAGTTTAGCACTCAATGGCTTTTTTAGTGTGTTGCTAATAGTGTGTCACAGTGTTAAACATGTCACTTCCTGTTGACAGTAGGTGGCGCTATGACTATAACTGAATATTGGCATTTAGATATCTTCAGGTCAGGACTGTTATCAAACATGTGAAGTTTGGGGCTGATTGGACATTGCATGCCTGAGTTACAGTAACTTCCTGTTTCATTGCATTAAGAGTATGCTTTTGCACTTAGCTAAATGTTGCTAACATGTTATAGCATGTTTCTAGCATGTTGCTACCGTTTTGAACAGTTGTTGATATTTTTTAAATGTTGCTAGGCATCCACAACAGTATTAAACATGTGGCTTCCTGTTACCAGCTGGAGGCGCTATGACTATAACTGAATATGGGCATGGGCGTGTGTTTAGGCCAGGACTTTTATTAAACATGTTAAGTTTGGGGCTGATTGGACATTGTATGCCTGAGTTACAGTAACTTCCTGTTTCATTGTATTATTAGCATGCTTTAGCATATTAGCTAAGTGTTGCTAGCATGCTTTATTATTTTTGTAGCATGTTGAATATTAAGTTTGGGTCAGATTCAACATTATATACATGAGTTACAGCAATTTCCTTTTGTATTTGTATTAATAGCATGCTTTAGCTCGTAGCTAAGTGTTGCTAGCATGTTTTAGCATGTTTGTAGCATGTTGCTAGCCTATTTAAGACTTGTTAACGCTTTTCAAAATGTTGCTAGGAGTCCGTAATAGTGTTAAACATGTCACTTCCTGTTGTCAGCAGGTGGCGCTATGACTATAACTGAATATGGGCATTGACCTGTGTTCAGGACCGGACTATTATCAAACATGTGAAGTTTGAGGCAGATCGGACATCGTATGCCTGAGTTACAGCAACTTCCTTTTTCATGGCGAAACATCAAAGTTTGTCCGGCTGCCACGGACACGCCCTTCGACGAAAACTCTAAAGCTTCGCAATTTAACATCGCAAAGGCCTTATGATGACACTCAGCAAATTTGAAGATGATCGGATAAAAACTGTAGGAGGAGTTCGTTAAAGTACGAGGCCTGAAAATGGCAAAAACTGCACAAAAATCGTACAGGAAATTCAATATAACGGACTTCCTGTTGGGTTTTGGATGTTGCACCAGGAGACTTTTTTGTAGGAACTGGTGTGTTACATATGTGTACCGAGTTTCGTACATGTACGTGAAACGCAGCTCGAGGCGCACTCCGTTGAAATTTTATAGGTGGCGCTATCGAGCCATTTTGGCACACCCACTTCTGAAAACCATATCAGATGTAAATTTTCGCCAGGTCTGATGCGTGTGCAAAGTTTCGTGAGTTTTCGGGCATGTTTAGGCCCTCAAAAAGACTTTTCATTTTGGAGAAGAAGAAGAAGAATAATAATTAAAGCTGCAAGCAGCGATGAACGGGCCCTCGCACACGGGCTCACCGCCGACCGGTGGCTTTAGGAACACAGCAAACGGTGGGCAGTATGCTTTTAATACAGTAAATGTAGGAAAAATAGATCAAAGTCACTTAAATGTGCCAAACTTCCTGCTGCCAGCTGGTGGCGCTATGCCTATAACTGATTATTGGCATGTAGATGTGTTCAGGCCAGCACTTTCATCAAACATATGAAGTTTGGTGCAGATTGACCTTGGTATGTGTGAGTTAGTGCAAGATATGATATATCCTGCTGCCAATAGGTGGCGCTATGATAATATCTGTATATTGGCCTTTAGATGTCTTCAGGCCAGGACTCTTACCAAACATGTGAAGTTTGAGGCAGATCGGACATTTTATGGCTGAGTTATAACAACTTTTATGTCCATGGCGAAACATCAAACTTTGTCAGGCCGCCATGGACACGCCCTTTAACGAAAACTCAAAATCTTCACAATTTAACATCTCTAAGGCCTCGAGATCAGACTGACCAAATATAATGTTAATATCATTAAATCTCTAGGAGGAGTTTGGTACAAGTCATTTCCTGTTGCCAACAGGTGGCGCTGTGATTATAATAGAATATAGGCCTTCAGATTGGTTCAGGCCAGGACTCTTATCGAACATGTGAAGTTTGAGGCAAATCGGACATTTTATGGCTGAGTTATAACAAGATTTATATCCATGGCGAGACCACGAAATTTGCCAGGCCGCCACGGACACGCCCTTCAACGAAAACTCAAGATCTTCGCAATTTAACATCGCTAAAGCCTTTTTATTAGACTGACCGATTTTGGTGTTGATCTGATTAAATCTCCAGGAGGAATTTGTTGCAGAGTACAGCATGACACTTCCTGGTGCCTGCAGGTGGCGCTATGAGTAAAACTGAATATGGGCATGTAGATGTCTTCAGGTCAGGAGTGTTATCACACATGTGAAGTTTGGGGCAGATCGGGCATTTTATGCCTGAGTTATAGCAACTTCCTTTTTCATGGCGAAACATCGAAATTTGCGAGGCCGCCACGGACACGCCCTCTGATGAAAACTCTAGATCTTCACAATTTAACGTCACAAAGGGCTTTAGATTAGACTCACCAAATTTGGTGTTGATCCGAATAAATCTCTAGGAGGAGTTCGTTCAAGTACGACGCCTGAAAATGGCAAAAATGACACAAATTTTGTTGAGAATATTAATATTAACCGACTTCCTGTTGGGTTCCTGATTTTGCTCCAAGAGGCTTTTTTGTAGGTTTCGGTGTGTTACATGTGTGTACCGATTTCCGTGCATGTACGTGAATCACAGCTGAAAGCGCACACCGCTGAACGTCTAAAGGTGGCGCTGTCGAGCCATTTTGCCACACCCACTTCTGAAACCCAAATCAGACGTAAATTTTCGCCAGGTTTGATGTGTGTGCAAAGTTTTGTGAGTTTTCGGGAATGTTTAGGTCCTCTAAAATGCGATTCACTTTGGAGAAGAAGAAGAATAATAATAATAATAATAATTAAAGCTGCAAGCAGCGATGAACGGGCCCTCGCACACGGGCTCACCGCCGACCGGTGGCTTTAGGAACACAGCAAACGGTGGGCAGTATGCTTTTAATACAGTAAATGTAGGAAAAATAGATCAAAGTCACTTAAATGTGCCAAATTTCCTGCTGCCAGCTTGTGGCGCTATGCCTATAACTGATTATTGGCATGTAGATGTGTTCAGGCCAGCACTTTCATCAAACATATGGAGTTTGGTGCAGATTGACCTTGGTATGTTTGAGTTAGTGAAAGATATGATATATCCTGCTGCCAACAGGTGGCGCTATGATAATATCTGAATATTGGCCTTTAGGTGTCTTCAGGCCAGGACTCTTACCAAACCTGTGAAGTTTGAGGCAGATCGGACATTTTATGGCTTAGTTATAACAACTTCTATGTCCATGGCGAAACATCAAACTTTGTCATGCCGCCACAGACACGCCCTTTAACGAAAACTCAAGATCTTCGCAATTTAACATCTCTAAGACCTCTAGATCAGACTGACCAAATATAATGTTGATATCATTAAATCTCTAGGAGGAGTTTGATACAAGTCATTTCCTGTTGCCAACAGGTGGCGCTGTGATTATAATAGAATATTGGCCTTCAGATGTGTTCAGGCCAGGACTTTAATCGAACATGTGAAGTTTGAGGCAAATCGGACATTTTATGGCTGAGTTATAACAAGTTTTATATCCATGGCGAGACCTCGAAATTTGTCAGGCCGCCACGGACACGCCCTTCAACGAAAACTCAAGATCTTCGCAATTTAACATCACTAAAGCCTTTTTATTAGACTGACCGATTTTAGTGTTGATCTGTATAAATCTCTAGGAGGAGTTTGATGTAGAGTACAGCATGACACTTCCTGTTGCCAGCAGGTGGCGCTATGACCATAACTGAATATGGGCATGTAGATGTCTTCAGGTCAGGAGTGTTATCACACATGTGAAGTTTGGGACAGATCGGATATTGTATGCCTGAGTTATAGCAACTTCCTTTTTCATGGCGAAACATCGAAATTTGCGAGGCCGCCACGGACACGCCCTCCGATGAAAACTCTAGATCTTCACAATTTACCGTCACAAAGGGCTTTAGATTAGACTCACCAAATTTGGCGTTAATCCGAATAAATCTCTAGGAGGAGTTCGTTCAAGTACGAGGCCTGAAAATGGCAAAAATGACACAAAATTTGCTGAGAAAATTAAAAATAACCGACTTCCTGTTGGGTGTCAAATTTTGCTCCAAGAGGCTTTTTTGTTGGTATTGGTGTGTTACATGTGTGTACCGATTTTCGTGCATGTACGTGAATCACAGCTGAATGCGCACACCGCGGAACGTGTAAAGGTGGCGCTGTCGAGCCATTTTGCCACACCCACTTCTGCAACCCATATCAGACATAAATTTTCGCCAGGTCTGATGTGTGTGCAAAGTTTCATGAGTTTTCGGGTATGTCTAAGCCCTCAAAAATGCGATTCATTTTGGAGAATAATAATAATAATAATAATAATAATAATAATAATAATAATAATAATAATAATAAACGGAGCAGATTCAATAGGGTCCTCACACCATCGGTGCTCGGGCCCTAATAAACGGAGCAGATTCAATAGGGTCCTCACACCATCGGTGCTCGGGCCCTAATAAACGGAGCAATTCCAATAGGGTCCTCGCACTGTAGTGCTCGGGCCCTAATTAAAGCTGCAAGCAGCGATGAACGGGCCCTCGCACACAGGCTCACCGCCGACCGGTGGCTTCAGGAACACAGCTAATGGTGGGCAGTATGCTTTTAATACAGTAAAAATAGGAGAAATATGTCAAAGTCACTTAAAAGTGCCAAATTTCCTGCTGCCAGCTGGTGGCGCTATGCCTATAACTGATTATTGGCATTTAGATGTGTTCAGGCCAGCACTATTATCAAACATATTAAGTTTGGTGCAGATTGGCCTTGGTATGTTTAAGTTAGTGAAAGATATGATATATCCTGCTGCCAACAGGTGGCGCTATGATAATATCTGAATATTGTCCTTTAGGTATCTTCAGGCCAGGACTCTTACCAAACCTGTGTAGTTTGAGGCAGATCGGAAATTTTATGGCTGAGTTATAACAACTTCTATGTCCATGGCAAAACATCAAAGTTTGTCACGCCGCCACAGACACGCCCTTTAACGAAAACTCAAGATCTTCGCAATTTAACATCTCTAAGGCCTCTAGATCAGACTGACCAAATATAATGTTGATATCATTAAATCTCTAGGAGGAGTTTGCTACAAGTCATTTCCTGTTGCCAACAGGTGGCGCTGTGATTATAATAGAATATTGGCCTTCAGATGTTTTCAGGCCAGGACTCTTATCGAACATGTGAAGTTTGAGGCAAATCGGACATTTTATGACTGAGTTATAACAAGTTTTATATCCATGGCGAGACCTCGAAATTTGTCAGGCCGCCACGGACACGCCCTTCAACGAAAACTCAAGATCTTCACAATTTAACATCATTAAGGCCTTTATATTAGACTGACTGATTTTGGTGTTGATGTGTATAAATCTCTAGGAGGAGTTTGTTGTAGAGTACAGCATGACACTTCCTGTTGCCAGCAGGTGGCGCTATGACTATAACCGAATATTGGCATGTAGATGTCATCAGGTCAAGAGTGTTATCACACATGTGAAGTTTGGGACAGATCGGACATTGTATGCCTGAGTTATAGCAACTTCCTTTTTCATGGCGAAACATCGAAATTTGTCAGGCCGCCACGGACACGCCCTCCGATGAAAACTCTAGATCTTCACAATTTAACGTCACATAGGGCTTTAGATTAGACTCAGCAAATTTGGCGTTTATCCGAATAAATCTCTAGGAGGAGTTCGTTCAGATACGAGGCCTGAAAATGGCAAAAATGACACAAAATTTGTTGAGAAAATTAAAAATAACCGACTTCCTGTTGGGTGTCAAATTTAGCTCCAAGAGGCTTTTTTGTAGGTATTGGTGTGTTACATGTGTGTACCGATTTTCGTGCATGTACGTGAATCACAGCTGAATGCGCACACCGCGGAACGTGTAAAGGTGGCGCTGTCGAGCCATTTTGCCACACCCACTTCTGCAACCCATATCAGACGTAAATTTTCGCCAGGTCTGATGTGTGTGCGAAGTTTCATGAGTTTTCGGGTATGTCTAAGTCCTCAAAAATGCGATTCATTTTGGAGAATAATAATAATAATAATAATAATAATAATTAAAGCTGCAAGCAGCGTTGACCGGGCCCTCGCCGTCTGGCAGTCGCCATCCCGATAGCATCAGGAAAACGGTGCCCAGTTGGCACATGCATTCACAATAACCCTTTGGACTAACCCTAACTGTCTCTCCTCCTGTCTGACTCTTTCTCTTACCACCCATCCCACCTCCTTACACTCAGCCACTTACCACACAAACACACACATAGAGTGCAGAGCAGAGTGTGATCAGATTTGTTTTTTAATTTTCTTTCATTCGTGGAGTTTTGTATAATTATGAAATGAACTGTGTTTAATCAGAATGAATAGTTATTTGTATGAAAAAAGTTTCAAAGAGTTAGGATGCTGCACTTTAAATATATAATAAATCATTGAAAATTGAAAATGGAAAATAAAATTCTAGGCACGCTATCTGCCTCAAAAACCCAGGAAACAAATATTTGAATGTATTTTGTATTTTTATTTATTTGCCATGGCAACAGCATTTGATGCATCAGGGACGCCTTTACAGACTCTCATCGGCCGTGTTTTTACATCATTCTGATGAAGTTTGAAGAAAATCGAGTACAAATATATTGTTCGTTGTTCGTTCGTGTGTTAGTTCATTAACCAATGTTAACAAAAGAGACCCTATTTTAAATAGTTACCATGTTTTATGATCTACATCCATTTTTAAATATTATTTTAATGATCTATAAGCATCTGTGAAATAATTATAAACAAATATATTGAAAATAAATACATATTAACTTAGTTGATGTATTTGTTTCTCATTCTAATTAAGTGAACTGAGCAGTATAGTGTCATACTTATAAGATTTTTTATTCTATCAGTGAGATTGTATATATGTATATAAATCATATAATTTTTCCTTAAAAGATTAAAAAAAGATTTTAATGCTCTTTAAGCACCTATACAAAATAATTATGTAAAAGTACACTGACAGTACAGTATATATCAACTGATTCTATGGATTATTTTCATTCTTATACACTGAGAATGAGCTAAATAGCATTATTGTTCAAACGATTCCTTATCTTATGAGGACCTCTAGTGTTCATCCCTGGTACTAGAGCTTTAATCTGACAATTTATATGACACTTTTAATGTTTTTGGGGCCTCTGAGCATGATAACATTTTGAAACTACACGTATTTCCTAAGAATTTCTTGTTCTTTATATGTAAAAAGTTTTGATGAGTTAGAATAATGCAATTTAAAGATATATGGAAATAACTCTCCATCTTTTTTACTGTTACTTTCATAAATCACCACATCAACACCGTTCAAGATATCCCAAAGCTGTTCACATTTTAACATCTTCAGTATCTTGGCACCATGTTGACAAAGTTTGGTGTGCACTATCTGATTCTGCTATGAGTGATATGAATTTATTCAGCTATATTTTTCCAAAAATCCACATTCAAATCAAAATAGCTGACTTCCTGTTGGTCGTAGCTAATGGGTGTAAATTTTTTGCAAAAAAAATCTGGTGACCAAAAATTATTAGGCTGTAGTTAAGAACTGTTAGTTTTATGGACAGTTAGAATGTTTTGTATATGCAGACAAGGGCTTTATGATGGGCCTGATTTGAATTTAGAAAAAAAATATATTTCTTAAACATGTTTGAAGTTCTTAATAGATTTCACTGTTGCACATTTAGTCTTTTTATTTTTTTACAGTACTGTGCATTTTGCAGTTTGTTTACATGGTGTACATTGGATGCACATATTTATGACTTCTTGTTACAGTATTCATTTAAAATAAAAGTTGTTTAAAATAAACAACTGTGTGCACCCTATTATTAATGTAGATGTGTATTTCAGTAATAAACTTAAGAAGGGGAGTTTTAAGTTACCAGCATTTATATCAAAATAGTGATCCCATGTCTGCAAACCTAACATTTTAAATGAAATATTGATAGCTAATCGATATCGAATCGAATTGAATCGAATCGAAACCATAAAAATAACAATTGAATCGAATTGCCAAATTGGTCACAATACCCAGCCCTAATTCACATCCTAATGAATAAACAACCAAGAGTTTAAATATTCCCTTCTATCTCCTCCTCTCTGACTCTCTCTTTCCACCCATCCCCCCTCCCCACTCTCACCCTAACACTCAAAAAACACACACCCACTTACCACGCACACACATAAGTGCAGAGCAGAGAGGGATCAGATTTGTTTTTTAATTTTCATTAATTCATAGATCTTTGTATAATTATGAAATGAACGTTGTCTGATCAGAATGACTAGTAGTCTGTATGAAAAAAGTTTCAAAGACTTTGGATGCTGCACTTTAAAGATATAATAACATTACGGCTATCTTTTTTTACTCCGATTTCAATCAATCACCACATCAACACCGTTCAAGCTATCCTAAATCTGCTCGCAATTTAGAATCTTCAGAATGTTGGCATCATGTCAAAAAAGTTTGGTGTGAATTGGTTGGTTTTCCCGAGAGAAGTATATAAAATTCCACAGCCTGATTTTTCCAAATATCCACATTCAAATCAAAATAGCCGACTTCCTGTCGATCGTAGCTAATGGGTGTAAATTAGAAATGTTTCTGACTTGATGAGATCAATATATGTACCGAGTTTGGTGACTGTAGGACAAACTAAACCCCCAACTTTTGTCAAAAGGTGGCGCTATGGAGCGCCTGCTCCACGCCCATTTATGGGCTTTTATCAGTGTCTAAATATCATTAATACAGATGTGTGTGTGAAGTTTCATGAAATTCTGAGTATTTTAAGTGGCTCCAAAACACAAAAAGCTAAAGTTAAAGTTTGACACGTTGCCATGGCAACATGATAAAAGTTATCGATAATGCAATTCACAGATTCTCATTGGCCGTGTTTCAACATTATTGAGAAGAAGTTTGAAGCAAATTGAGTAAAATTAAGAGGTTGATTTAAAAGCATTTAGAAAACGTTGTGCTTTGTGCTGCCAGTTGGTGGCGCTATAACTTTGACTCCTAATAGTCACATCTCTGTGATGGGCATCATAAGATGAACAAACTGCTGACGTTTGGTCAAAATCAGACAAAGTGTGTTAAAGTTATTAGACACTTCCTGTTTCTCATTTCTCGCCATAACTTTGTCGCCCCGCCACGGCCAAACCGTTCGAGATATTAAAAATCCCCTGGCAATTTTGCGTCCCCAATGTCTTGAGATCATGCTGACCGAGTTTGGTGGCCATCGGTGGAAAGGTCTAGGAGGAGTATTTCAAATTCCATTGCATGCGCTTTTTAGACATCCCTGAATAGCTGACTTCCTGTTTGGTGAAGCACGGACTGTGAGCACGGAAGTTGTTCGGCCCGATGAGGTCTATATGTGTATGAATTGTGGTGACTGTAGATCAATTGGTGTGCGCTCCAGAGTCCCTCAAATGTCGCAATTTTTAACGCTGTGCCACGCCCCCCCAGGTGACCCCCCCCATGTCAAAGTCTGTCCGGCCCTGATGGCCGCAGGTTCCAATGTGTGTGCAAATTTTCAAGAGTTTTCGTGTATGTTAAGGGCCCCAAAATCCCCCAAAACATTGAAAAAAAAAAAATAATAATAATCCTTAGAAAAACAATAGGGCCTTCGCCCTTTTGGGCTCGGGCCCTAATTAAAGCTGCAAGCAGCGATGAACGGGCCCTCGCACACGGGCTCACCGCCGACCGGTGGCTTTAGGAACACAGCAAACGGTGGGCAGTATGCTTTTAATACATTAAATGTAGGAAAAATAGATCAAAGTCACTTAAATGTGCCAAACTTCCTGCTGCCAGCTGGTGGTGCTATGCCTATAACTGCTTAATGGCATGTAGATATGTTCAGGCCAGCACTTTCATCAAACATATGAAGTTTGGTGCAGATTGACCTTGGTATGTGTGAGTTAGTGCAAGATATGATATATCCTGCTGCCAATAGGTGGCGCTATAATAATATCTGTATATTGGCCTTTAGATGTCTTCAGGCCAGGACTTTTACCAAACCTGTGAAGTTTGAGGCAGATCGGACATTTTATGGCTGAGTTATAACAACTTTTATGTCCATGGCGAAACATCAAACTTTGTCAGGCCGCCACGGACACGCCCTTTAACGAAAACTCAAGATCTTCACAATTTAACATCTCTAAGGCCTCTAGATCAGACTGACCAAATATAATGTTTATATCCTTAAATCTCTAGGAGGAGTTTGGTACAAGCCATTTCCTGTTGCCAACAGGTGGCGCTGTGATTATAATAGAATATAGGCCTTCAGATTGGTTCAGGCCAGGACTCTTATCGAACATGTGAAGTTTGAGGCAAATCGGACATTTTATGGCTGAGTTATAACAAGTTTTATATCCATGGCGAGACCACGAAATTTGCCAGGCCGCCACGCACACGCCCTTCAACGAAAACTCAAGATCTTCACAATTTAACATCGCTAATGCCTTTTTATTAGACTGACCGATTTTGGTGTTGATCTGATTAAATCTTTTGGAGGAGTTTGTTGCAGAGTACAGCATGACACTTCCTGGTGCCAGCAGGTGGCGCTATGATTATAACTGAATATGGGCATGTAGATGTCTTCAGGTCAGGAGTGTTATCACACATGTGAAATTTGGGGCAGATCGGACATTTTATGCCTAAGTTATAGCAACTTCCTTTTTCATGGCGAAACATCGAAATTTGCGAGGCCGTCACGGACACGCCCTCCGATGAAAACTCTAGATCTTCACAATTTAACGTCGCAAAGGGCTTTAGATTAGACTCACCAAATTTGGTGTTGATCGGAATAAATCTCTAGGAGGAGTTCGTTCAAGTATGACACCTGAAAATGGCAAAAATGACACAAATTTTGCTGAGAAAATTAATAATAACCGACTTCCTGTTGGGTTTCGGATTTTATCTCAAGAGGCTTTTTTGTAGGTATTGGTGTGTTACATGTGTGTACCGATTTTTGTGCATGTACGATAATCACAGCTGAATGCGCACACTGCGGAACGTGTAAAGGTGGCGCTATTGAGCCATTTTGCCACACCCACTTCTGCAACCCATATCAGACTTCCATTTTCGCCAGGTCTGATGTGTGTGCAAAGTTTCGTTAGTTTTCGGGTATGTTTAGGCCCTCAAAAATGCGATTCATTCCGGATAAGAATAATAATAATAATAATAATAAACGGAGCAGATTCAATAGGGTCCTCACACCATCGGTGCTCGGGCCCTAATAATAATAATAAACGGAGCAGATCCAATAGGGTCCTCACACCATCGGTGCTCGGGCCCTAATAATAATAATAATAATTAAAGCTGCAAGCAGCGTTGACCGGGCCCTCGCCGTCTGTGCAGTCGCCATACTGATAGCATCTGGAAAACGGTGCCCAGTTGGCACATGCATTCACAATAACCCTTTGGACTAACCCTAACTGTCTCTCCTCCTGTCTGACTCTTTCTCTTACCACCCATCCCACCTCCTTACACTCAGCCACTTACCACACAAACACACACATAGAGTGCAGAGCAGAGTGAGATCAGATTTGTTTTTTAATTTTCTTTCATTCGTGGATTTTTGTATAATTATGAAATGAACTGTGTTTAATCAGAATGAATAGTTATTTGTATGAAAAAAGTTTCAAAGAGTTAGGATGCTGCACTTTAAATATATAATAAATCATTGAAAATTGAAAATGGAAAATGAAATTCTAGGCACGCTATCTGCCTCAAAAACACAGGAAACAAATATTTGAATGTATTTTGTATTTTTATTTATTTGCCATGGCAACAGCATTTGATGCATCAGGGACGCCTTTACAGACTCTCATCGGCCGTGTTTTTACATCATTCTGATGAAGTTTGAAGAAAATCGAGTACAAAAATATTGTTCGTTGTTCGTTCGTGTGTTAGTTCATTAACTAATGTTAACAAAAGAGACCCTATTTTAAATAGTTACCATGTTTTATGATCTACATCCATTTTTTAATATTATTTTAATGATCTATAAGCATCTGTGAAATAATTATAAACAAATATATTAAAAATAAATACATATTAACTTAGTTGATGTATTTGTTTCTCATTCTAATTAAGTGAACTGAGCAGTATAGTGTCATACTTATAAGATTTTTTATTCTATCAGTGAGATTGTATATATGTATATAAATCATATAATTTTTCCTTAAAAGATTAAAAAAAGATTTTAATGCTCTTTAAGCACCTATACAAAATAATTATGTAAAAGTACACTGACAGTACAGTCTATATCAACTGATTCTATGGAATATTTTCATTCTTATACACTGAGAATGAGCTAAATAGCATTAGAGGTCAAACGATTCCTTATCTTATGAGGACCTCTAGTGTTCATCCCTGGTATTAGAGCTTTAATCTGACAAATTTATGTGACACTTTTAATGTTTTTGGGGCCTCTGAGCATGATAACATTTTGAAACTACACGTATTTCCTAAGAATTTCTTGTTGTTTATATGTAAAAAGTTTTGATGAGTTGGAATAATGCAATTTAAAGATATATGAAAATAACTCTTCATCTTTTTTATTGTTACTTTCATAAATCACCACATCAACACCGTTCAAGATGTCCCAAAGCCGTTCACAATTTAACATCTTCAGTATCTTGGCATCATGTTGACAAAGTTTGCTGTGAACTGTCTGATTCTGCTATGAGTGATATGAATTTATTCACAGCTATATTTAAAAACACAGGAAACAAATGTTAAAGTTTGACATGTTGCCATGGCAACAGCATTTGATGTATCAAGGACCCCTTCACAGATTCTCATCGGCCGTGTTTTGATATTATTCTGATGAAGTTTGAAGCAAATTGAGTAAAATAAAGAGGTTGATTTAAAAGCGTTTTGCAAGCAACACACTTCCTGCTGCCAGTTGGTGGCGCTATAACTTTGACTCATAATAGTCACATCTCTGTGATCGGTATCATACTACGAACAAACTGCTTAAGTTTGGTCAAAATCAGCTAAAGTGTGTCAAAATTATTAGACATTTCCTGTTTCTCATTTCTCGCCATAATTTGTCGCCCTGCCATGGCCAAACCGTTCGAGATAGCAAAAATCCCCTGGCAATTTTGCATTCCCAATATCTTGAGATCATGCTGACTGAGTTTGGTGGCCATCGGTGGAAAGGTCTAGGAGGAGTATTTCAAATTCCACAGCTTGATTTTTCCAAAAATCCATATATAAATAAAAATAGCTGACTTCCTGTTGGTCGTAGCTAATGGGTGTAAATTAGAAAGTTGTCCGGCTTGATGAGTCCAATATATGTACCGAGTTTGGTGACTGTAGGACAAAGTAACCCCCCAACTTTTGTCAAAAGGTGGCGCTATGGAGTGCCTGCTCCACGCCCATTTATGGGCTTTTATCAGTGTTTAACTGTTATTAATACAGATGTGTGTGTTGAGTTTCATGAAATTCTAAGCATTTTAAGTGGCTCAAAAACACAAAAAACTAAAGTTAAAGTTTGACACGTTGCCATGGCAACATGATAAAAGTTATGGATAACGCCCTTCACAGATTCTTATCGGTCGTGTTTTGACATTATTGTGATGAAGTTTGAAGCAAATTGAGTAAAATTAAGAGGCTGAGTTTAAAGCGTTTCAAAAACGTCACGCTTTCTGCTGCCAGTTGGTGGCGCTATAACTTTGACTCATAATAGTCACATCTCTGTGATCGGCATCAGACGATGAACAAACTGCTGAAGTTTGGTCAAAATCAGACAAAGTATGTCAAAGTTATTAGGCACTTCCTGTTTCTCATTTCTCGCCATAAATTTGTCGCCCCGTCACGGTCAAACCGTTCGAGATATCAAAAATCCCCTGGCAATTTTGCGTCCCCAATGTCTTGAGATCATGCTGACCGAGTTTGGTGGCAATCGGTGGAAAGGCCTAGTAGGAGTATTTCAAATTCCATTGCATGCACTTTTTAGACATCCCTGAATAGCCGACTTCCTGTTTGGCGAAGCACGGACTATGAGTGTGAAATTTGTTCGGCCCGATGAGGTCTATATGTGTATGAATTTTGGTGACTGTAGATCAACCGTTGTGCGCTCCAGAGCCCTTCAAAAGTCGCAATTTTTAACGCTGTGCCATGCCCCCCCCAGGTGACCCCCCCATGTCAAAGTCTGTCCGGCCCTGATGGCCGCAGGTTCCAATGTGTGTGCAAAGTTTCAAGAGTTTTCGTGTATGTTAAGGCCCCCGAAATCCCCCAAAACATTGAAAAAAAAAAAATAATAATAATAATAATAATAATTAAAGCTGCAAGCAGCGTTGACCGGGCCCTCGCCGTCTGGCAGTCGCCATCCCGATAGCATCAGGAAAACGGTGCCCAGTTGGCACATGCATTCACAGTAACCCTTTGGACTAACACTAACTGTCTCCCCTCCTGTCTGACTCTTTCTCTTGCCACCCATCCCCCCTCCTTACACTCAGCCACTTACCACACAAACACACACATAGAGTGCAGAGCAGAGTGAGATCAGATATGTTTTTTAATTTTCTTTCATTCGTGGAGTTTTGTATAATTATGAAATGAACTGTGTTTAATCAGAATGAATAGTTATTTGTATGAAAAAAGTTTCAAAGAGTTAGGATGCTGCACTTTAAATATATAATAAATCATTGAAAATTGAAAATGGAAAATGAAATTCTAGGCACGATATCTGCCTCACAAACACAGGAAACAAATATTTGAATGTATTTTGTATTTTTATTTATTTGCCATGGCAGCAGCATTTGATGCATCAGGGACGCCTTTACAGACTCTCATCGGCCGTGTTTTTACATCATTCTGATGAAGTTTGAAGAAAATCGAATACAAATATATTGTTCGTTGTTCGTTCGTGTGTTAGTTCATTAACCATTGTTAACAAAAGAGACCCTATTTTAAATAGTTACCATGTTTTATGATCTACAACCATTTTTAAATATTATTTTAATGATCTATAAGCATCTGTGAAATAATTATAAACAAATTTATTAAAAATAAATACATATTAACTTAGTTGATGTATTTGTTTCTCATTCTAATTAAGTGAACTGAGCAGTATAGTGTCATACTTATAAGATTTTTTATTCTATCAGTGAGATTGTATATATGTATATAAATCATATAAGTTTTCCTTAAAAGATTAATAAAAGATTTTAATGCTCTTTAAGCACCTATACAAAATAATTATGTAAAAGTACACTGACAGTACAGTATATATAAACTGATTCTATGGATTATTTTCATTCTTATACACTGAGAATGAGCTAAATAGCATTATTGTTCAAACGATTCCTTATTTTATGAGGACCTCTAGTGTTCATCCCTGGTACTAGAGCTTTAATCTGACAAATTTATATGACACTTTTAATGTTTTTGGGGCCTCTGAGCATGATAACCTTTTGAAACTACACGTATTTCCTAAGAATTTCTTGTTCTTTATATGTAAAAAGTTTTGATGAGTTAGAATAATGCAATTTAAAGATATATGGAAATAACTCTTCATCTTTTTTACTGTTACTTTCATAAATCACCACATCAACACCGTTCAAGATATCCCAAAGCCGTTCACATTTTAACATCTTCAGTATCTTGGCATCATGTTGACAAAGTTTGGTGTGAACTGTCTGATTCTGCTATGAGTGATATGAATTTATTCACAGCTATATTTTTCCAAAAATCCACATTCAAATCAAAATAGCTGACTTCCTGTTGGTCGTAGCTAATGGGTATAAATTTTTTGCAAAAAAAATCTGGTGATCAAAAATGATTAGGCTGTAGTTAAGAACTGTTAGTTTTATGGACAGTTAGAATGTTTTGTATATGCAGACAAGGGCTTTATGATGGGCCTGATTTGAATTTAGAAAAATGTTTTATTTCTTAAACATGTTTGAAGTTCTTAATAGATTTCACTGTTGCACATTTAGTCTTTTTATTTTTTTACAGTAATGTACATTTTGCAGTTTGTTTACATGGTGTACATTGGATGCACATATTTATGACTTCTTGTTACAGTATTCATTTAAAATAAAAGTTGTTTAAAATAAACAACTGTGTGCACCCTATTATTAATGTAGATGTGTATTTCAGTAATACACTTAAGTAGGGGAGTTTTAAGTTACCAGCATTTATATCAAAATATGGATCCCATGTCTGCAAAACTAACATTTTAAATGAAATATTGATAGCTAATCGATATCGAATCGAATTGAATCGAAACCATAAAAATAAGAATCGAATCGAATTGCTAAATTGGTCACAATACCCAGCCCTAATTCACATCCTAATGAATAAACAACCAAGAGTTTAAATATTCCCTTCTATCTCCTCCTCTCTGACTCTCTCTTTCCACCCATCCCCCCTCCCCACTCTCACCCTAACACTCAACAAACACACACCCACTTACCACGCACACACATAAGTGCAGAGCAGAGAGGGATCAGATTTGTTTTTTAATTTTCATTAATTCATAGATCTTTGTATAATTATGAAATGAACGGTGTCTGATCAGAATGACTAGTAGTCTGTATGAAAAAAGTTTCAAAGACTTTGGATGCTGCACTTTAAAGATATAATAAAATTACGGCTATCTTTTTTTACTCCGATTTCAATCAATCACCACATCAACACCGTTCAAGATATCCTAAATCTGCTCGCAATTTAGCATCTTCAGAATGTTGGCATCATGTCAAAAAAGTTTGGTGTGAATTGGTTGGTTTTCCCGAGAGAAGTATATAAAATTCCACAGCCTGATTTTTCCAAATATCCACATTCAAATCAAAATAGCTGACTTCCTGTCGATCGTAGCTAATGGGTGTAAATTAGAAATGTTTCTGGCTTGATGAGATCAATATATGTACCGAGTTTGGTGACTGTAGGACAAACTAAACCCCCAACTTTTGTCAAAAGGTGGCGCTATGGAGCGCCTGCTCCACACCCATTTATGGGCTTTTATCAGTGTCTAAATATCATTAATACAGATGTGTGTGTGAAGTTTCATGAAATTCTGAGTATTTTAAGTGGCTCCAAAACACAAAAAGCTAAAGTTAAAGTTTGATACGTTGCCATGGCAACATGATAAAAGTTATCGATAATGCAATTCACAGATTCTCATTGGCCATGTTTCAACATTATTGAGATGAAGTTTGAAGCAAATTGAGTAAAATTAAGAGGTTGATTTAAAAGCATTTAGAAAATGTTGCGCTTTGTGCTGCCAGTTGGTGGCGCTATAACTTTGACTCCTAATAGTCACATCTCTGTGATCGGCATCATAAGATGAACAAACTGCTGAAGTTTGGTCAAAATCAGACAAAGTGTGTTAAAGTTATTAGACACTTCCTGTTTCTCATTTCTCGCCATAACTTTGTCGCCCCGCCACGGCCAAACCGTTCGAGATATCAAAAATCCCCTGGCAATTTTGCGTCCCCAATGTCTTGAGATCATGCTGACCGAGTTTGGTGGCCATCGGTGGAAAGGTCTAGGAGGAGTATTTCAAATTCCATTGCATGTGCTTTTTAGACATCCCTGAATAGCTGACTTCCTGTAGGGTGAAGCACTGACTTTGAGCATGAAAGTTTTTCAGCCCGATGAGGTCTATATGTGTATGAATTTTGATAACTGTAGGTCAACCGGTGTGCGCTCCAGAGTCCCTCAAATGTATTTTTTTTTCATGCTGTGCCACGCCCCCCCCAGGTGACCCCCCCATGTCAAAGTTGGTCCGGCCCTGATGGCCGCAGGTTCCAATGTGTGTGCAAAGTTTCAAGAGTTTTCGTGTATGTTAAGGGCCCCGAAATTACCCAAAACATTGATGAAATAATAATTAAAGCTGCAAGCAGCGATGACCGGGCCCTCGCCATATGCGCAGTCACCATCCCGATAGCATCAGGAAAACGGTGCCCAGTTGGCACATGCATTCACAGTATCCCTCTGCCAGTTTGGATTTAAAGTTTACAGAATTGAAAGGGTTAATTAAAATCAACACACAGACACATACACACAATATTTAAAATTTTGCCATCCAGTTTAATTTGTTAACATTAACTATATTAGTTAACATGAACAATAATTAAATAGCATTTATTAATGTTAATTAATATTAAGCTAAAAAAAGTATTCATATATTATTAAAAGGTACATTGGTACATTTATTTATATTTGTTAAAAATATTTGTGGGTTCATGTATTAATAATACATAATAAGGGTATTCTTAAGGCATTATAATGAATGCATAATAAATTATAAAAAACCTTATAATATGTTGTATCATCTCATGAGCATTCATAAGAACAGTTTCAATGTATTAGAATTTTTACTTTTTTTATTATAGCTTTTATGAGTATGATTACCTCTTCATAGTTATAATGTATAAGTCTCATATTTTGCCATCTTACTGATGTCACTTTACTTAAATCATACAAAGACCACTTATAAGTAATAATAATAATAATTCTCAAATAGCCATTAGATCAGGTATCAGATCAGATGAATGTATAATATGATCAGTTTAATTATTTTGATGGTACCCGTTAGACAGCTTTTTATAAGTAACTCTGCAACTGCATGTCAGCTAGCAGTAATTATTATTTGTTGTGGTAAATATATGCTAACACTGTATTTAGACAGTTCCCCAAAAGACAAACTGATTATAAGTAACTTTGCAAGAACATGAACCTTCTACTTAGCCTAACATTAAACTAAGTCTACACTGTAAGGAGTGTTAGTTGGTGAGAGTTAGTTGTTAATAGTCAATAGAATAGAGTATAATGTAAACAAAATAAATCTAATATGATATAGTCCATTACAAATGAAGTAGGTTTAAAATGGTGTCTACTGTGTGTTATAAATAATCATAATCTTAAAAGTTATAACCTCTAATATTTAAGTATTATAATGTATGATAATTGTTGTTATGAATATTCATTGGATGATATAATATATTATACGTTTTTTTATAATGCATTATGCATTCATTATAATGCATTAGAAATACCCTTATAATAGGGGCTTCATAGAAAGTGTTACCAAATCAGTGAGAGACAAACAAAACATTTCATAATTTTTCATTAAAAAATAACTATTTTTTATGCTTTTTAGTGTTTATTTTAAAATTATGTAAAAGTATTCTGACAGTTCAGTACAGTACATAACAACTCCAAATAAATCTATGCATTTGTTTCCTTGTTGCACATTGAGAATGAACAGAATAGGATTAGAGGTAAAAAATATTCCTTATCATACGAGGACCTCTGGTGTTCATCCCTTGTATTACAGTCTTCATTTCTCCCTCTCTCACTTCTGGATACTTTTAATGTTTTTGGGGCCTCTGAGCATGATACAATTTTGATACCAAGCGTATTTTCTAGGAATGATTTGTTCTTCATATATACAAAGTTTTGAAGAGTTGGTATTAGGCACTTTAAAGATATATGAAAATGAATGCTACTTTTTTTTTACTGTGACTTTAAAAAATCACCACATCAACACCATTCAAGATATGCCAAATCCGCTCACAATTTAGCATTTTGAGTATATTCTTATCATGTTGACAAAGTTTGGTGTGAACTTCTTATTTCTGCTTTGTTTAGTATGATTTTATTTACAGCCTGATTTTTCCAAAAATCCACATTCAAATAAAAATAGCCAACTTCCTGTTTATTATAGCTAATGAGTGTTAATTAGAAAGTTGTCCGGCTTGATGAGACCAATATATGTACCGAGTTTGGTGACTGTTGGCAAAACTAAACCCCCAACTTTGGTCAAAAGGTGGCGCTATAGAGTGCCTCCTCCACGCCCATTTATGGGCTTTTATCAGTGTCTAAATATCATTAATACAGATGTGTGTGTTGAGTTTCATGAAATTCTAAGTATTTTAAGTGGCTCGAAAACACAAAAAACTAAAGTTAAAGTTTGACACGTTGCCATGGCAACATGATAAAAGTTATTGATAATGCCCTTCACGGATTGTCATCGGCCGTGTTTCGACATTATTGGGATGAAGTTTGAAGCAAATTGACAAAAATTAAGAGGCTGATTTAAAAGCATTTAGAAAACGTTGCGCTTTCTGCTGCCAGTTGGTGGCGCTATAACTTTGACTCATAATAGTCACATCTCTGTGATTGGCTTCATACGATGAACAAACTGCTGAAGTTTGGTCAAAATCAGACAACGTGTGTCAAAGTTATTAGACACTTCCTGTTTCTCATTTCTCGCCATAACTTTGTCGCCCCGCCACGGCCAAACCGTTCGAGATATCCAAAATCCCCTGGCAATTTTGCGTCCCCAATGTCTTGAGGTCATGCTGACCGAGTTTGGTGGCCATCAGTGGAAAGGCTTAGGAGGAGTATTTCAAATTCCATTGCATGCGCTTTTTAGACATCCCTGAATAGCTGACTTCCTGTTAGGCGAAGCACTGACTTTGAGCATGAACGCTGTTCAGACCGATGAGGTCTATATGTGTATGAATTTTGACAACTGTAGGTCATCCGGTGTGTGCTCCAGAGTCCCTGAAAAGTCGCAATTTTTAACGTGATGCCACGCCCCCCCCAGGTGACCCCCCCCATGTCAAAGTTTGTCCAGCCCTGATGGCCGCAGGTTCCAATGTGTGTGCAAAGTTTCAAGAGTTTTCGTGTATGTTAAGGGCCCCGAAATGACCCAAAACATTGATGAAATAATAATAATAATAATAATAATAATAATAATAATAATCCTTAGAAAAACAATAGGGCCTTCGCCCTTTTGGGCTCGGGCCCTAATAATAATAATCCTTAGAAAAACAATAGGGCCTTCGCCCATTCTGGGCTCGGGCCCTAATAATAATAATCCTTAGAAAAACAATAGGGCCTTCGCCCTTTTGGGCTCGGGCCCTAATAATAATAATAATAATAATAATCCTTAGAAAAACAATAGGGCCTTCGCCCTTTTGGGCTCGGGCCCTAATAATAAACGAAGCAGATCCAATAGGGTCCTCACACCATCGGTGCTCGGGCCCTAATAAGAAACGGAGCAGATCCAATAGGGTCCTCACACCATCGGTGCTCGGGCCCTAATAAACGGAGCAGATTCAATAGGGTCCTCACACCATCGGTGCTCGGGCCCTAATAAACGGAGCAGATCCAATAGGGTCCTCACACCATCGGTGCTCGGGCCCTAATAAACGGAGCAATTCCAATAGGGTCCTCGCACTGTAGTGCTCGGGCCCTAATAAATACATATTAACTTAGTTGATGTATTTGTTTCTCATTCTAATTAAGTGAACTGAGCAGTATAGTGTCATACTTATAAGATTTTTTGTTCTATCAGTGAGTCTATATATGTATATAAATCATATAATTTTTCCTTAAAAGATTAAAAAAAGATTTTAATGCTCTTTAAGCACCTATACAAAATAATTATGTAAAAGTACACTGACAGAACAGTATATATCAACTGATTCTATGGATTATTTTCATTCTTATACACTGAGAATGAGCTAAATAGCATTATTGTTCAAACGATTCCTTATCTTATGAGGACCTCTAGTGTTCATCCCTGGTACTAGAGCTTTAATCTGACAATTTATATGACACTTTTAATGTTTTTGGGGCCTCTGAGCATGATAACATTTTGAAACTATACGTATTTCCTAAGAATTTCTTGTTCTTTATATGTAAAAAGTTTTGATGAGTTAGAATAATGCAATTTAAAGATATATGGAAATAACTCTCCATCTTTTTTACTGTTACTTTCATAAATCACCACATCAACACCGTTCAAGATATCACAAAGCCGTTCACATTTTAACATCTTCAGTATCTTGGCACCATGTTGACAAAGTTTGGTGTCTGATTCTGCTATGAGTGATATGAATTTATTCAGCTATATTTTTCCAAAAATCCACATTCAAATCAAAATAGCTGACTTCCTGTTGGTCGTAGCTAATGGGTGTAAATTTTTTGCAAAAAAAATCTGGTGACCAAAAATTATTAGGCTGTAGTTGAGAACTGTTAGTTTTATGGACAGTTAGAATGTTTTGTATATGCAGACAAGGGCTTTATGATGGGCCTGATTTGAATTTAGAAAAAAAAAAAAATTCTTAAACATGTTTGAAGTTCTTAATAGATTTCACTGTTGCACATTTAGTCTTTTTATTTTTTTACAGTAATGTGCATTTTGCAGTTTGTTTACATGGTGTACATTGGATGCACATATTTATGACTTCTTGTTACAGTATTTATTTAAAATAAAAGTTGTTTAAAATAAACAACTGTGTGCACCCTATTATTAATGTAGATGTGTATTTCAGTAATAAACTTAAGTAGGGGAGTTTTAAGTTACCAGCATTTATATCAAAATAGTGATCCCATGTCTGCAAAACTAACATTTTAAATGAAATATTGATAGCTAATCGATATCGAATCGAATTGAATCGAATCGAAACCATAAAAATAACAATTGAATCGAATTGCCAAATTGGTCACAATACCCAGCCCTAATTCACATCCTAATGAATAAACAACCAAGAGTTTAAATATTCCCTTCTATCTCCTCCTCTCTGACTCTCTCTTTCCACCCATCCCCCCTCCCCACTGTCACCTTAACACTCAAAAAACGCACACCCACTTACCACGCACACACATAAGTGCAGAGCAGAGAGGGATCAGATTTGTTTTTTAATTTTCATTAATTCATAGATCTTTGTATAATTATGAAATGAACGTTGTCTGATCAGAATGACTAGTAGTCTGTATGAAAAAAGTTTCAAAGACTTTGGATGCTGCACTTTAAAGATATAATAAAATTACGGCTATCTTTTTTTACTCCGATTTCAATCAATCACCACATCAACACCGTTCAAGATATCCTAAATCTGCTCGCAATTTAGAATCTTCAGAATGTTGGCATCATGTCAAAAAAGTTTGGTGTGAATTGGTTGGTTTTCCCGAGAGAAGTATATAAAATTCCACAGCCTGATTTTTCCAAATATCCACATTCAAATCAAAATAGCCGACTTCCTGTCGATCGTAGCTAATGGGTGTAAATTAGAAATGTTTCTGGCTTGATGAGATCAATATATGTACCGAGTTTGGTGACTGTAGGACAAACTAAACCCCCAACTTTTGTCAAAAGGTGGCGCTATGGAGCGCCTGCTCCACGCCCATTTATGGGCTTTTATCAGTGTCTAAAAATCATTAATACAGATGTGTGTGTGAAGTTTCATGAAATTCTGATTATTTTAAGTGGCTCCAAAACACAAAAAGCTAAAGTTAAAGTTTGACACGTTGCCATGGCAACATGATAAAAGTTATCGATAATGCAATTCACAGATTCTCATTGGCCGTGTTTCAACATTATTGAGAAGAAGTTTGAAGCAAATTGAGTAAAATTAAGAGGTTGATTTAAAAGCATTTAGAAAACGTTGCGCTTTGTGCTGCCAGTTGGTGGCGCTATAACTTTGACTCCTAATAGTCACATCTCTGTGATCGGCATCATAAGATGAACAAACTGCTGAAGGTTGGTCAAAATCAGACAAAGTGTGTTAAAGTTATTAGACACTTCCTGTTTCTCATTTCTCGCCATAACTTTGTCGCCCCGCCACGGCCAAACCGTTCGAGATATCAAAAATCCCCTGGCAATTTTGCGTCCCCAATGTCTTGAGATCATGCTGACCGAGTTTGGTGGCCATCGGTGGAAAGGTCTAGGAGGAGTATTTCAAATTCCATTGCATGCGCTTTTTAGACATCCCTGAATAGCTGACTTCCTGTTTGGTGAAGCACGGACTGTGAGCACGGAAGTTGTTCGGCCCGATGAGGTCTATATGTGTATGAATTTTGGTGACTGTAGATCAATTGGTGTGCGCTCCAGAGTCCCTCAAAAGTCGCAATTTTTAACGCTGTGCCACGCCCCCCCCAGGTGACCCCCCCATGTCAAAGTCTGTCCGGCCCTGATGGCCGCAGGTTCCAATGTGTGTGCAAATTTTCAAGAGTTTTCGTGTATGTTAAGGGCCCCAAAATCCCCCAAAACATTGAAAAAAAAATAATAATAATAATAATCCTTAGAAAAACAATAGGGCCTTCGCCCTTTTGGGCTCGGGCCCTAATAATCCTTAGAAAAACAATAGGGCCTTCGCCCTTTTGGGCTCGGGCCCTAATTAAAGCTGCAAGCAGCGTTGACCGGGCCCTCGCCGTCTGGCAGTCGCCATCCCGATAGCATCAGGAAAACGGTGCCCAGTTGGCACATGCATTCACAATAACCCTTTGGACTAACCCTAACTGTCTCTCCTCCTCTCTGACTCTTTCTCTTACCACCCATCCCACCTCCTTACACTCAGCCACTTACCACACAAACACACACATAGAGTGCAGAGCAGAGTGAGATCAGATTTGTTTTTTAATTTTCTTTCATTCGTGGAGTTTTATATAATTATGAAATGAACTGTGTTTAATCAGAATGAATAGTTATTTGTATGAAAAAAGTTTCAAAGAGTTAGGATGCTGCACTTTAAATATATAATAAATCATTGAAAATTGAAAATGGGAAATGAAATTCTAGGCACGCTATCTGCCTCAAAAACACAGGAAACAAATATTTGAATGTATTTTGTATTTTTTTTTTTATTTGCCATGGCAACAGCATTTGATGCATCAGGGACGCCTTTACAGACTCTCATCGGCCGTGTTTTTACATCATTCTGATGAAGTTTGAAGAAAATCGAGTACAAATATATTGTTCGTTGTTCGTTCGTGTGTTAGTTCATTAACAAATGTTAACAAAAGAGACCCTATTTTAAATAGTTACCATGTTTTATGATCTACATCCATTTTTTTTATATTATTTTAATGATCTATAAGCATCTGTGAAATAATTATAAACAAATATATTAAAAATAAATACATATTTACTTAGTTGATGTATTTGTTTCTCATTCTAATTAAGTGAACTGAGCAGTATAGTGTCATACTTATAATATTTTTTATTCTATCAGTGAGATTGTATATATGTATATAAATCATATAATTTTTCCTTAAAAGATTAAAAAAATATTTTAATGCTCTTTAAGCACCTATACAAAATAATTATGTAAAAGTACACTGACAGTACAGTCTATATCAACTGATTCTATGGATTATTTTCATTCTTATACACTGAGAATGAGCTAAATAGCATTAGAGGTCAAACGATTCCTTATCTTATGAGGACCTCTAGTGTTCATCCCTGGTATTAGAGCTTTAATCTGACAAATTTATGTGACACTTTTAATGTTTTTGGGGCCTCTGAGCATGATAACATTTTGAAACTACACGTATTTCCTAAGAATTTCTTGTTCTTTATATGTAAAAAGTTTTGATGAGTTAGAATAATGCAATTTAAAGATATATGAAAATAACTCTTCATCTTTTTTATTGTTACTTTCATAAATCACCACATCAACACCGTTCAAGATGTCCCAAAGCCGTTCACAATTTAACATCTTCAGTATCTTGGCATCATGTTGACAAAGTTTTGTGTGAACTGTCTGATTCTGCTATGAGTGATATGAATTTATTCACAGCTATATTTAAAAACACAGGAAACAAATGTTAAAGTTTGACATGTTGCCATGGCAACAGCATTTGATGTATCAAGGACCCCTTCACAGATTCTCATCGGCCGTGTTTTGATATTATTCTGATGAAGTTTGAAGCAAATTGAGTAAAATTAAGAGGTTGATTTAAAAGCGTTTTGCAAGCAACACACTTCCTGCTGCCAGTTGGTGGCGCTATAACTTTGACTCATAATAGTCACATCTCTGTGATCGGTATCATACGACGAACAAACTGCTTAAGTTTGGTCAAAATCAGATAAAGTGTGTCAAAATTATTAGACATTTCCTGTTTCTCATTTCTCGCCATAATTTGTCGCCCTGCCACGGCCAAACCGTTCGAGATACCAAAAATCCCCTGGCAATTTTGCATTCCCAATATCTTGAGATCATGTTGACCGAGTTTGGTGGCCATCGGTGGAAAGGTCTAGGAGGAGTATTTCAAATTCCACAGCTTGATTTTTCCAAAAATCCATATTTAAATAAAAATAGCTGACTTCCTGTTGGTCGTAGCTAATGGGTGTAAATTAGAAAGTTGTCCGGCTTGATGAGTCCAATATATGAACCGAGTTTGGTGACTGTAGGACAAAGTAACCCCCCAACTTTTGTCAAAAGGTGGCGCTATGGAGCGCCTGCTCCACGCCCATTTATGGGCTTTTATCAGTGTTTAACTGTCATTAATACAGATGTGTGTGTTGAGTTTCATGAAATTCTAAGCATTTTAAGTGGCTCAAAAACACAAAAAACTAAAGTTAAAGTTTGACACGTTGCCATGGCAACATGATAAAAGTTATGGATAACGCCCTTCACAGATTCTTATCGGTCGTGTTTTGACATTATTGTGATGAAGTTTGAAGCAAATTGAGTAAAATTAAGAGGCTGAGTTTAAAGCGTTTCAAAAACGTCACGCTTTCTGCTGCCAGTTGGTGGCGCTATAACTTTGACTCATAATAGTCACATCTCTGTGATCGGCATCAGACGGTGAACAAACTGCTGAAGTTTGGTCAAAATCAGACAAAGTATGTCAAAGTTATTAGGCACTTCCTGTTTCTCATTTCTCGCCATAAATTTGTCGCCCCGTCACGGTCAAACCGTTCGAGATATCAAAAATCCCCTGGCAATTTTGCGTCCCCAATGTCTTGAGATCATGCTGACCGAGTTTGGTGGCCATCGGTGGAAAGGCCTAGTAGGAGTATTTCAAATTCCATTGCATGCACTTTTTAGACATCCCTGAATAGCCGACTTCCTGTTTGGCGAAGCATGGACTATGAGTGTGAAATTTGTTCGGCCCGATGAGGTCTATATGTGTATGAATTTTGGTGACTGTAGGTCAACCGTTGTGCGCTCCAGAGCCCTTCAAAAGTCGCAATTTTTAACGCTGTGCCATGCCCCCCCCAGATGACCCCCCCATGTCAAAGTCTGTCCGGCCCTGATGGCCGCAGGTTCCAATGTGTGTGCAAAGTTTCAAGAGTTTTCGTGTATGTTAAGGCCCCCGAAATCCCCCAAAACATTGAAAAAAAAATAATAATAATAATAATAATTAAAGCTGCAAGCAGCGATGACCGGGCCCTCGCCGTCTGTGCAGTCGCCATCCCGATAGCATCAGGAAAATGGTGCCCAGTTGGCACATGCATTCACAGTAACCCTTTGGACTAAACCTAACTGTCTCTCCTCCTCTCTGACTCTTTCTCTTACTCTCATCCCCCCTCCTTACACTCAGCCACTTACCACACAAACACACACAAAGAGTGCAGAGCAGAGTGAGATCAGATATGTTTTTTTTATTTTCTTTCATTCGTGGAGTTTTGTATAATTATGAAATGAACTGTGTTTGATCAGAATGAATAGTTATTTGTATGAAAAAAGTTTCAAAGAGTTAGGAAGCTGCACTTTAAATATATAATAAATCATTGAAAATGGAAAATGAAATTCTAAGCACACTATCTGCCTCAAAAACACAGGAAACAAATATTTGAATGTATTTATTTTTATTTATTTGCCATGGCAACAGCATTTGATGCATCAGGGACGCCTTTACAGACTCTCATCGGCCGTGTTTTTGCATTATTCTGATGTAGTTTGAAGAAAATCGAGTACAAATAAATTGTTCATTGTTCGTTCGTGTTTGTAAGTTCATTAACCATTGTTAACAAAAGAGACCCTATTTTAAATAGTTACCATGTTTTATGGTCTACAACCATTTTTAAATATTATTTTAATGATCTATAAGCATCTGTGAAATAATTATAAACAAATATATTAAAATAAATACATATTAACTTAGTTGATGTATTTGTTTCTCATTCTAATTAAGTGAACTGAGCAGTATACTGTCATACTTATAAGATTTTTTGTTCTATCAGTGAGAGTCTATATATGTATATAAATCATATAATTTTTCCTTAAAAGATTAAAAAAAGATTTAATGCTCTTTAAGCACCTATACAAAACAATTATGTACACTGACAGTACAGTACATATCAACTGATTCTATGGATTATTGTCATTCCTATACACTGACAATGAGCTAAATAGCATTAGAGGTCAAACGATTCCTTATCTTATGAGGACCTCTAGTGTTCATACCTGGTATTAGAGCTTTAATCTGGCAAATTTATATGACACTTTTAATGTTTTTGGGGCCTCTGAGCATGATAACATTTTGAAACTACACGTATTTCCTAAGAATTTCTTGTTCTTTATATGTAAAAAGTTTTGATGAGTTAGAATAATGCAATTTAAAGATATATGAAAATAACTCTTCATATTTTTTATTGTTACTTTCATAAATCACCACATCAACACCGTTCAAGATGTCCCAAAGCCGTTCACAATTTAACATCTTCAGTATCTTGGCATCATGTTGACTAAGTTTGGTGTGAACTGTCTGATTCTGCTATGAGTGATATGAATTTATTCACAGCTATATTTAAAAACACAGGAAACAAATGTTAAAGTTTGACACGTTGCCATGGCAACAGCGTTTGATGTATCAAGGATCCCTTCACAGATTCTCATCGGCCGTGTTTTGATATTATTCTGATGAAGTTTGAAGCAAATTGAGTAAAATTAAGAGGTTGATTTAAAAGCGTTTTGCAAGCAACACACTTCCTGCTGCCAGTTGGTGGCGCTATAACTTTGACTCATAATAGTCACATCTCTGTGATCGGTATCATACGACGAACAAACTGCTAAAGTTTGGTCAAAATCAGATAAAGTGTGTCAAAATTATTAGACATTTCCTGTTTCTCATTTCTCGCCATAATTTGTCGCCCTGCCACGGCCAAACCGTTCGAGATACCAAAAATCCCCTGCCAATTTTGCATTCCCAATATCTGTAGATCATGCTGACCGAGTTTGGTGGCCATCGGTGGAAAGGTCTAGGAGGAGTATTTAAAATTCCACAGCTTGATTTTTCCAAAAATCCATATTTAAATAAAAATAGCTGACTTCCTGTTGTTCGTAGCTAATGGGTGTAAATTAGAAAGTTGTCCGGCTTGATGAGTCCAATATATGTACCGAGTTTGGTGACTGTAGGACAAAGTAACCCCCCAACTTTTGTCAAAAGGTGGCGCTATGGAGCGCCTGCTCCACGCCCATTTGTGGGCTTTTATCAGTGTTTAACTGTCATTAATACATATGTGTGTGTTGAGTTTCATGAAATTCTAAGCATTTTAAGTGGCTCAAAAACACAAAAAACTAAAGTTAAAGTTTGACACGTTGCCATGGCAACATGATAAAAGTTATCGATAATGCCCTTCACAAATTCTCTTCGGCCGTGTTTTGACATTATTGTGATGAAGTTTGAAGTAAATTGAGTAAAATTAAGAGGCTGAGTTTAAAGCGTTTCAAAAACATCACGCTTTCTGCTGCCAGTTGGTGGCGCTATAACTTTGACTCATAATAGTCACATCTCTGTGATTGGTATCAGACGACGAACAAACTACTGAAGTTTGGTCAAAATCAGACATAGTATGTCAAAGTTATTAGGCACTTCCTGTTTCTCATTTCTCGCCATAAATTTGTCGCCCTGTCACGGTCAAACCGTTCGAGATATCAAAAATCCCCTGGCAATTTTGCATCCCCAATGTCTTGAGATCATGCTGACCGAGTTTGGTGGCCATCGGTGGAAAGGCCTAGTAGGAGTATTTAAAATTCCATTGCATGCACTTTTTAGACATCCCTGAATAGCCGACTTCCTGTTTGGCGAAGCACGGACTATGAGTGTGAAATTTGTTCGGCCCGATGAGGTCTATATGTGTATGAATTTTGGTGACTGTAGGTCAACCGTTGTGCGCTCCAGAGCCCTTCAAAAGTCGCAATTTTTAACGCTGTGCCACGCCCCCCCCCAGGTGACCCCCCCATGTCAAAGTCGGTCCGGCCCTGATGGCCGCAGGTTCCAATGTGTGTGCAAAGTTTCAAGAGTTTTCGTGTATGTTAAGATCCCCGAAATCCCCCAAAACATTGAAAAAAAAATAATAATAATAATAATAATAATAATCCTTAGAAAAACAATAGGGCCTTCGCCCTTTTGGGCTCGGGCCCTAATAATAATCCTTAGAAAAACAATAGGGCCTTCGCCCTTTTGGGCTCGGGCCCTAATTAAAGCTGCGAGCAGCGATGAACGGGCCCTCGCACCTGGGCTCACCGCCGACCGGTGGCTTCAGGAAATCAGCAAACGGTGGGCAGTATGCTTTTAATACAGTAAATATAGAAAAAAGTCATTAGTCATTTAAATGTGCCAAACTTGCCGCTGCCAGATGGTGGCGCTATGCTTGTAACTAATTATTGGCATGTAGATGTGTTCAGGCCAGCACTATTATCAAACATATGAAGTTTGGTGCAGATTGACCTTGGTATGTTTGAGTTAGTGAAAGATATGATATATCCTGCTGCTAACAAGTAAGAACAAGATTCATGATAACAAAATGTTATTATTGCTTGCTTTACGTCCACCACTTCTGCTGAAATGTCATCGTTACCTATCTGTACAATTTTTGTGTGGATATTGCTTTGCTGGTGACTCCTGTTATAAGACATCACTCTTAAGCGCTACATTACTAAGAATCAATAATGAAGACGGTGCCCACTTGGCACATGCATTCAAAGTAACCCTCTGCTAGTTTGGATTTAAAGTTTACAGAATTGAAAGGGTTAGACTTTAAAATCAACACACAGACACATACACACAAAATATAAAATGTTGCCATTTAGTTTCATTTGTTAAAATTAACTATATTAGTTAACATGACCAATAAATAAATAGCATTTATTAATGTTAATTAATATTAAGCTAAAAAAAAGTATTCATATATAGTTTATGTACTGTGAATTAGCATGAACATGAACACAGTTCATGTGGGTGTACAGCAATACACAATAAAGTGCTCTATAAACTCTTCATTCTTTCAAAATATCTTTAAAAATCAAGTTGAGTATTTTAACGGGGTGATATATATATTTATAACTGATCTTAAAATTATGGTTTTCAGATGTTTTGAAGAGATAACAGTAAAGTTTGTTTTGTTGTCAAAGTTTGTCTTAATTTTTTATTATTATGATTTTATATTCAATAAATAACACTATGTAAATATTGTCTATCAATGAAGATAAATTGATCATGCTAAAAAGTTGTATTTTTTAAAATCTTTTGCTATGTGACTGAATAGGACAAGTTCATGGTACAGTTAAGTAAAAAATAAATAAAAAACAACAACTGCAAAAAATGAACAATGAAAGACTTAGTGACCCTTTATATTTTCTCAAAATATCAGACTCTCAAAGATCAGACATATTTATGTAATTACACTACATACAGTATGTGCATTTTGTTCAAAGATGGTCTGTAGGATGGCTCTCTACTCTGTCACCCTCTCTGCCTCTCACCCCTCCCCCCTGCAATAATGAGCTTCTCTGTGCCTGACTGAACGCACACACATACTGTAGAGACATTCACCAGAGTGACAGCAGGTTTCTGAGTTCTTTTTTAAATTTTCTTTAATTCATAGAAGCTTGTATACATTTTTTATTTCCAGCACTTGCTCAGAATGATTAGATCTCTGTGTGAAAAAAGTTTTAAAGAGTTTGGATGCTGCACTTTAAAGATATAAAAATATTTTTTACTATATCTTTAAAAAATCACCACGTCCACACCGTTCAAGATATCCAAAATCCGGTCGCAATTTAACATCTTCAGAATATTCTCTTCATGTTAAAAAAGTTTGGTGTGAACAGCTGGTTGTTCTTAGAAGTAGTGTGCATTTGTTTACAGCCTGATTTTTCCAAAAATCCACATTCAAATCAAAATAGCCGGCTTCCTGTTGGTCTCAGCTAATGAGTTTGATTTAGAAAGTTGTCCAAATTGATGAGATTAATATATGTACAGAGTTTAGTGACTGTAGGAAAAACTAACCCCCCAACTTTTGTCAAAAGATGGCGCTATAGAGTGCCTGCTCCACGCCCATTTATGACCTTTTGCCAGTGTCTAACTATCATAAATATTGATGTGTGTGTTGAGTTTCATGAAATTCTAAGCATGTTATCTGCCTCGAAAAGACAGGAATCTAATTTTAAAGTTTGACATGTTGCCATGGCAACAGCATTCGATTTATCATCGACCCCTTTACATATTCTTATCGGCCGTGTTTTGACATGATTTTGATGAAGTTTAAAGAAAATCGAGTAAAATTAAGAGGCTGATATCAAAGCATTTTGAAAATGACACACTTCCTGCTGCCAGTTGGTGGCGCTATAACTTTGACTCATAATAGTCACATTTATGGAATCGGCATCATACAACGAACAAACTGGTGAAGTTTCATCAGAATCAGGCAATGTGGTCAACAGTTATTAGACACTTCCTGTTTCTCATTTCTCGCCATAACTTTGTCGCCTTGCTACGGCCAAACCGTTCGAGATATCAAAAATCTCCTCGCAATTTAGCGTCCCCAATGTCTTGAGATCATGCTGACCGAGTTTGGTGACAATCCCATGGAATTCCTGGGAGGAGTACGTTAAATTCCAGAGCATGCGCTTTTTAAACAGCCCTAAATATCTCACTTCCTGTCAGGTGGAGCCTATGACATAGAGTACAAAAGTTGTTTGGCTCAGTGAGATCTATATGTGTACCGAGTTTCATATCAATACATGCAAGTATGTGTGCGCAGTACATCAAGTTTTCAAACTGTGTTCCAGGGGGCGCTGTAGAGGCCCTGAACCACGCCCGGGTCCCAGCCTCTTTGGCGTCCTGATGGCCGCAGATTCCGACGTGTGTGCAAATTTTCAAGAGTTTTTGAGTATGTTAAGGCCCCCAAAAGTGCCCGGAAGGTTGAAAAAAAGAAAAAAAAAAAAAAAAAAAAAAAAATAATTAAAGCTGCAAGCAGCGATGAACGGGCCCTCGCACACGGGCTCACCGCCGACCGGTGGCTTTAGGAACACAGCTAATGGTGGGCAGTATGCTTTTAATACAGTAAAAATAGGAGAAATATGTCAAAGTCACTTAAAAGTGCCAAATTTCCTGCTGCCAGCTGGTGGCGCTATGCCTATAACTGATTATTGGCATTTAGATGTGTTCAGGCCAGCACTTTTATCAAACATATGAAGTTTGGTGCAGATTGACCTTGGTATGTTTGAGTTAGTGAAAGATATGATATATCCTGGTGTCAACAGGTGGCGCTATGATAATATCTGAATATTGGCCTTTAGGTGTCTTCAGGCCAGGACTCTTACCAAACCTCTGAAGTTTGAGGCAGATCAGACATTTTATGGCTGAGTTATTACACCTATGTCCATGGCAAAACATCAAACTTTGTCAGGCCGCCACGGACACGCCCTTTACTGAAACTCAAGATCTTCACAATTTAACATCTCTAAGGCCTCTAGATCAGACTGACCAAATATAATGTTGATTTCATTAAATGTCTAGGAGGAGTTTGCTATAAACCTAATCCCCTGCAAGGACTTCAGATAATGCCAACTGTGAACCAAATGTGAACATTTTCCCTATATTCTGATGATGATGGTAAGAACATGTAATTCATGATGATAACAAAATGTTATTATTGCTTGCATTACATTCACCACTTCTGCTTAAATCGTTACCTATCTGTACAATTTGTATGTGGATATTGCTTTGCTGGTGACTCCTGTTATAAGACATCACTCTTAAGCGCTACATAACTAAGAATCAATAAGGAAAACGGTGCACAGTTGGCAAATGCATTCACAGTAACCCTCTGCTAGTTTGGATTTTAAGTTTACTGAATTGAAAGGGTTACACTTTAAAATCAACACAGAGACACATACACACAATATATAAAATGTTGCCATCCAGTTTCATTTGTTAACATTAACTATATTAGTTAACATGAACAATAATTAAATAGCATTTATTAATGTTAATTAATATTAAGCTAAAAAAAAGTATTCATATATTGTTTAAAGGTAAATTAGTTTATGTACTGTGAATTAACATGAACATGAACACAGTTCATGTGGGTGTACAGCAATACACAAAGTGCTCTATAAACGCTTAATTCTTTCAAAATATCTTTAAAAATCAAGTTGAGTGTTTTAATGGGGCGATATATATATAACTGATCTTAAAATGATGGTTTTCGGATGTTTTGAACAGATAACAGCAAAGTTTGTTTTGTTGTCAAAGTTTGTCTTGAAATTTTTAATTATTATAATTTTATATTCAATAAATAACACTATGAAAATATTGTCTACAATGAAGATTATTCACTCATGCTTAAAAGTTGTATTTTTCTTAATCTTTTGCTATGTGACTGAATAGGACAAGTTCATGGTACAGTTCAGTAAAAATAAATAAAAAACAACAACTGCAAAATACAAACAATGAAAGATTTAATGACCCTTTATATTTTCTCAAAATATCAGACATATTTATGTCGATTACGCTACAGCAATGTGCATCTTCCTCAAAGATGGTCTTAAGCAAAACAGCATGTTCCACTGGTCTCTCTCCCTTACACCCCTCCCCCCTTCAGTCACTCTTCAGTGACTCAATGGTGACTGAACACAGACAGGCACAGGCAGAGTGACAGCAGGTTTCTAATTTCTTTTTTTAATTTTCTTTAATTCATAGAAGCTTGTATAAAATTGATATTTACACCACTTGCTCAGAATGATAAGATCTCTGTGTGAAAAAAGTTGTAAAGAGTTTGGATGCTGCACTTTAAAGATATAAAAAAATTACGGTTATGTTTTTTACTACATCTTTAAAAAATCACCACGTCAACACCGTTCAAGATATCCCAAATTCGCTCGCAATTTAACATCTTCAGAATCTTCTCTTCATGTTAAAAAAGTTTGGTGTGAATACCTTATTTTTCTTAGAAGGAGTGTGAATTTGTTTACAGCCTGATTTTTCCAAAAATCCACATTCAAATCAAAATAGCCGGCTTCCTGTTGGTCTTAGCTAATGAGTTTGATTTAGAAAGTTGTCCAGATTGATGAGAACAATATATGTACAGAGTTTGGTGACTGTAGGAAAAACTAACCCCCCAACTTTTGTCAAAAGATGGCGCTATAGAGTGCCTGCTCCACGCCCATTTATGACCTTTTGCCAGTGTCTAACTATCATTAATATTGACGTGTGTGTTGAGTTTCATGAAATTCTAAGCATGTTATCTGCCTCGAAAAGACAGGAATCAAATTTTAAAGTTTGACACGTTGCCATGGCAACAGCATTTGATTTATCATCGACCCCTTTACATATTCTCATCGGCCGTGTTTTGACATTATTTTGATGAAGTTTGAAGAAAATCAAGTAAAATTAAGAGGCTGATTTCAAAGGATTTTGAAAATGACACGCTTCCTGCTGCCAGTTGGTGGCGCTATAACTTTGACTCATAATAGTCACATTTATGGAATCGGCATCATACAACGAACAAACTGGTGAAGTTTCATAAGAATCAAGCAATGTGTGCAACAGTAATTAGACACTTCCTGTTTCTCATTTCTCGCCATAACTTTGTCGCCTTGCCACGGCCAAACCGTTCGAGATATCAAAAATCCCCTCGCAATTTAGCGTCCCCAATGTCTTGAGATCATGCTGACCGAGTTTGGTGACAATCCTATGGAAACCCTGGGAGGAGTACGTTAAATTCCAGAGCATGCGCTTTTTAAACAGCCCTAAATATCTCACTTCCTGTTGCGTTCAGCCCATGACATAGAGTACAAAAGTTGTTTGGCTCAGTGAGATCTATATGTGTACCGAGTTTCATATCAATACGTGCAAGTATGTGTGCGCAGTACATCAAGTTTTCAAACTGTGTTCCAGGGGGCGCTGTAGAGGCCCTGAACAACGCCCGGGTCCCAGCCTCTGTGGCGTCCTGATGGCCGCAGATTCCGACGTGTGTGCAAATTTTCAAGAGTTTTTGAGTATGTTAAGGCCCCCAAAAGTGCCCAGAAGGTTTAAAAAAAAATAAAAATAAAAAAAAATTAAAGCTGCGAGCAGCGATGAATGGGCCCTCGCACCTGGGCTCACCGCCGACCGGTGGCTTCAGGAAATCAGCAAACGGTGGGCAGTATGCTTTTAATACAGTAAATATAGAAAAAAGTCATAAGTCATTTAAATGTGCCAAACTTGCCGCTGCCAGATGGTGGCGCTATGCTTGTAACTAATTATTGGCATGTAGATGTGTTCAGGCCAGCACTATTATCAAACATATGAAGTTTGGTGCAGATTGACCTTGGTATGTTTGAGTTAGTGAAAGATATGATATATCCTGCTGCTAACAAGTGGCGCTATGATAATATCTGAATATTGGTCTTTAGGTGTCTTCAGGCCAGGACTCTTACAAAACCTGTGAAGTTTGAGGCAGATCGGACATTTTATGGCTAAGTTATAACAACTCAATGAAAACTCAAGATCTTCACAATTTAACATCTCTAAGGCCTCAAGATCAGACTGACCAAATATAATGTTGATTTAATTAAATGCAATCAATGCAAGGACTTCAGATAATGCCAACTGTGAACCAATATGCTAAATTTTCCCTATACTCTGATGATGATGATAAGAACAAGATTCATGATGATAACAAAATGTTATTATTGCTTGCTTTACGTCCACCACTTCTGCTTAAATGTCATCGTTACCTATCTGTACAATTTGTGTGTGGATATTGCTTTGCTGGTGACTCCTGTTATAAGACATCACTCTTAAGCGCTACATTACTAAGAATTAATAATGAAGACGGTGCCCAGTTGGCACATGCATTCAAAGTAACCCTCTGCTAGTTTGGATTTAAAGTTTACAGAATTGAAAGGGTTAGACTTTAAAATCAACACACAGACACATACACACAAAATATAAAATGTTGCCATTCAGTTTTATTTGTTAGCATTAACGATATTAGTTAACATGACCAATAAATAAATAGCATTTATTAATGTTAATTAATATTAAGCTAAAAAAAGTATTCATATATAGTTTATGTACTGTGAATTAACATGAACATGAACACAGTTCATGTGGGTGTACAGCAATACACAATAAAGTGCTCTATAAACTCTTCATTCTTTCAAAATATCTTTAAAAATCAAGTTGAGTATTTTAACGGGGTGATATATATATTTATAACTGATCTTAAAATTATGGTTTTCAGATGTTTTGAAGAGATAACAGTAACGTTTGTTTTGTTGTCAAAGTTTGTCTTAATTTTTTATTATTATTATTTTATATTCAATAAATAACACTATGTAAATATTGTCTATCAATGAAGATAAATTGATCATGCTAAAAAGTTGTATTTTTTTAAATCTTTTGCTATGTGACTGAATAGGACAAGTTCATGGTACAGTTAAGTAAAAAATAATTAAAAAACAACAACTGCAAAATACGAACAATGAAAGACTAAGTGACCCTTTATATTTTCTCAAAATATCAGACTCTCAAAGATCAGACATATTTATGTAATTACAATACATATGTGCATTTTTTGTTCAAAGATGGTCTGTAGGATGGCTCTCTACTCTGTCACCCTCTCTGCCTCTCACCCCTCCCCCCTGCAATAATGAGCTTCTCTGTGCCTGACTGAACGCACACACATACTGTAGAGACATTCACCCAGAGTGACAGCAGGTTTCTGAGTTATTTTTTTAATTTTCTTTAATTCATTGAAGCTTGTATAAAATTTATATTTCCAGCACTTGCTCAGAATGATTAGATCTCTGTGTGAAAAAAGTTTTAAAGAGTTTGGATGCTGCACTTTAAAGATATAAAAAATTAGGGTTATGTTTTTTACTATATCTTTAAAAAATCACCACGTCCACACCGTTCGAGATATCCAAAATCCGCTCGCAATTTAACATCTTCAGAATCTTCTCTTCATGTTAAAAAAGTTTGGTGTGAACAGCTGGTTGTTCTTAGGAGTAGTGTGAATTTGTTTACTACCTGATTTTTCAAAAAATCCACGTTCAAATCAAAATAGCCGGCTTTCTGTTGGTCTTAGCTAATGAGTTTGATTTAGAAAGTTGTCCAGATTGATGAGAACAATATATGTACAGAGTTTGGTGACTGTAGGAAAAACTAACCCCCCAACTTTTGTCAAAAGATGGCGCTATAGAGTGCCTGCTCCACGCCCATTTATGACCTTTTGCCAGTGTCTAACTATCATTAATATTGATGTGTGTGTTGAGTTTCATGAAATTCTAAGCATGTTATCTGCCTCGAAAAGACAGGAATGTAATTTTAAAGTTTGACACGTTGCCATGGCAACAGCATTTGATTTATCATCGACCCCTTTACATATTCTTATCGGCCGTGTTTTGACATGATTTTGATGAAGTTTAAAGAAAATCGAGTAAAATTAAGAGGCTGATTTCAAAGCATTTTGAAAATGACACGTTTCCTGCTGCCAGTTGGTGGCGCTATAACTTTGACTCATAATAGTCACATTTATGGAATCGGCATCATACAAGGAACAAACTGGTGAAGTTTCATCAGAATCAGGCAATGTGTGCAACAGTTATTAGACACTTCCTGTTTCTCATTTCTCGCCATAACTTTGTCGCCTTGCCACGGCCAAACCGTTCGAGATATCAAAAATCTCCTCGCAATTTAGCGTCCCCAATGTCTTGAGATCATGCTGACCGAGTTTGGTGACAATCCCATGGAATTCCTGGGAGGAGTACGTTAAATTCCAGAGCATGCGCTTTTTAAACAGCCCTAAATATCTCACTTCCTGTTGCGTGGAGCCCATGACATAGAGTACAAAAGTTGTTCAGCTCGGTGAGTTCTATATGTGTACCGAGTTTCATATCAATACGTGCAAGTATGTGTGCGCAGTACATCAAGTTTTCAAACTGTGTTCCAGGGGGTGCTGTAGATGCCCTGAACCACGCCCGGGTCCCAGCCTCTGTGGCGTCCGGACGACGGCAGATTCCAACGTGTGTGCAAATTTTCAAGAGTTTTTGAGTATGTTAAGGCCCCCAAAAGTGCCCCAACGGTTGAAAAAAAAAATAAAAAATTAAAGCTGCGAGCAGCGATGAACGGGCCCTCGCACCCGGGCTCACCGTCGACCGGTGGCTTTAGGAAAACAGCAAACGGTGGGCAGTATGCTTTTAATACAGTAAATATATGAGAAATATGTCATAAGTCATTTAAATGTGCCAAACTTCCCATTGGCAGCTGGTGGCGCTATGCCTATAAATGGCATGTAGATGTGTTCAGGCCAGCACTATTATCAAACATATGAAGTTTGGTGCAGATTGACCTTGGTATGTTTGAGTTAGTGAAAGATATGATATATCCTGGTGTCAACAGGTGGCGCTATGATAATATCTGAATATTGGCCTTTAGGTGTCTTCAGGCCAGGACTCTTACCAAACCTCTGAAGTTTGAGGCAGATCAGACATTTTATGGCTGAGTTATTACACCTATGTCCATGGCGAAACATCAAACTTTGTCAGGCCGCCACTGAAACTCAAGATCTTCACAATTTAACATCTCTAAGGCCTCTAGATCAGACTGACCAAATATAATGTTGATTTCATTAAATGTCTAGGAGGAGTTTGCTATAAACCTAATCCCCTGCAAGGACTTCAGATAATGCCAACTGTGAACCAAATGTGAACATTTTCCCTATATTCTGATGATGATGATAAGAACATGTAATTCATGATGATAACAAAATGTTATTATTGCTTGCATTACATTCACCACTTCTGCTTAAATCGTTACCTATCTGTACAATTTGTATGTGGATATTGCTTTGCTGGTGACTCCTGTTATAAGACATCACTCTTAAGCGCTACATAACTAAGAATCAATTAGGAAAACGGTGCACAGTTGGCAAATGCATTCACAGTAACCCTCTGCTTGTTTGGATTTTAAGTTTACTGAATTGAAAGGGTTACACTTGAAAATCAACACAGAGACACATACACACAATATATAAAATGTTGCCATCCAGTTTCATTTGTTAACATTAACTATATTAGTTAACATGAACAATAATTAAATAGCATTTATTAATGTTAATTAATATTAAGCTAAAAAAAAGTATTCATATATTGTTTAAAGGTAAATTAGTATCTTTTAGTTTATGTACTATGAATTAACATAAACATGAACACAGTTCATGTGGGTGTACAGCAATACACAATAAAGTGCTCTATAAACGCTTAATTCTTTCAAAATATCTTTAAAAATCAAGTTGAGTGTTTTAATGGGGCGATATATATATAACTGATCTTCAAATGATGGTTTTCGGATGTTTTGAACAGATAACAGCAAAGTTTGTTTTGTTGTCAAAGTTTGTCTTGAAATTTTTAATTATTATAATTTTATATTCAATAAATAACACTATGAAAATATTGTCTACAATGAAGATAAATCACTCATGCTTAAAAGTTGTATTTTTCTTAATCTTTTGCTATGTGACTGAATAGGACAAGTTCATGGTACAGTTCAGTAAAAATAAATAAAAAACAACAACTGCAAAATACAAACAATGAAAGATTTAATGACCCTTTATATTTTCTCAAAATATCAGACATATTTATGTCGATTACGCTACAGCAATGTGCATCTTCCTCAAAGATGGTCTTAAGCAAAACAGCATGTTCCACTGGTCTCTCTCCCTTACACCCCTCCCCCCTTCAGTCACTCTTCAGTGACTCAATGGTGACTGAACACAGACAGGCACAGGCAGAGTGACAGCAGGTTTCTAATTTCTTTTTTTAATTTTCTTTAATTCATAGAAGCTTGTATAAAATTGATATTTACACCACTTGCTCAGAATGATAAGATCTCTGTGTGAAAAAAGTTTTAAAGAGTTTGGATGCTGCACTTTAAAGATATAAAAAAAATGACGGTTATGTTTTTTACTACATCTTTAAAAAATCACCACGTCAACACCGTTCAAGATATCCAATATCCGCTCGCAATTTAACATCTTCAGAATCTTCTCTTCATGTTAAAAAAGTTTGGTGTGAATAGCTGGTTGTTCTTAGAAGAAGTGTGAATTTGTTTACAGCCTGATTTTTCCAAAAAAACACATTCAAATGGAAATATCCGGCTTCCTGTTGGTCTTAGCTAATGAGTTTAATTTAGAAAGTTGTCCAGATTGATGAGAACAATATATGTACAGAGTTTGGTGACTGTAGGAAAAACTAACCCCCCAACTTTTGTCAAAAGATGGCGCTATAGAGTGCCTGCTCCACGCCCATTTATGACCTTTTGCCAGTGTCTAACTATCATTAATATTGATGTGTGTGTTGAGTTTCATGAAATTCTTAGCATGTTATCTGCCTCGAAAAGACAGGAATCTAATTTTAAAGTTTGACACGTTGCCATGGCAACAGCATTTGATTTATCATCGACCCCTTTACATATTCTTATCGGCCGTGTTTTGACATGATTTTGATGAAGTTTAAAGAAAATCAAGTAAAATTAAGAGGCTGATTTCAAAGCATTTTGAAAATGACACGCTTACTGCTGCCAGTTGGTGGCGCTATAACTTTGACTTATAATAGTCACATTTATGGAATCGGCATCATACAACGAACAATCTGGTGAAGTTTCATCAGAATCCGGCAATGTGTGCAACAGTTATGAGACACTTCCTGTTTCTCATTTCTCGCCATAACTTTGTCGCCTTGCCACGGCCAAACCGTTCGAGATATCAAAAATCCCCTCGCAATTTAGCGTCCCCAATGTCTTGAGATCATGCTGACCGAGTTTGGTGACAATCGTATGGAAATCCTGGGAGGAGTACGTTAAATTCCAGAGCATGCGCTTTTTACACAGCCCTAAATATCTCACTTCCTGTTGCGTTGAGAAAATGACATAGAGTACAAAAGTTGTTCAGCTCAATGAGTTCTATATGTGTACCGAGTTTCATATGTGTACGTTCAAGTATGTGTGCTATATGGCCCTCAAAATTCCAGGGGGCGCTGTAGAGTCCCCTTGCCACGCCCCGGTACCAGCCTCTGTGACGTCCTGATGGCCGCAGATTCCGACGTGTGTGCAAATTTTCAAGAGTTTTTGAGTATGTTAAGACCCCCTTAAGTGCCCGGAAGGTTAACAAAAAATAAAAAAAAAAAAAAAATTAAAGCTGCAAGCAGCGTTGACCGGGCCCTCGCCGTCTGGCAGTCGCCATCCCGATAGCATCAGGAAAACGGTGCCCAGTTGGCACATGCATTCACAATAACCCTTTGGACTAACCCTAACTGTCTCTCCTCCTGTCTGACTCTTTCTCTTACCACCCATCCCACCTCCTTACACTCAGCCACTTACCACACAAACACACACATAGAGTGCAGAGCAGAGTGAGATCAGATTTGTTTTTTAATTTTCTTTCATTCGTGGAGTTTTGTATAATTATGAAATGAACTGTGTTTAATCAGAATGAATAGTTATTTGTATGAAAAAAGTTTCAAAGAGTTAGGATGCTGCACTTTAAATATATAATAAATCATTGAAAATTGAAAATGGAAAATAAAATTCTAGGCACGCTATCTGCCTCAAAAACACAGGAAACAAATATTTGAATGTATTTTGTATTTTTATTTATTTGCCATGGCAACAGCATTTGATGCATCAGGGACGCCTTTAAAGACTCTCATCGGCCGTGTTTTTACATCATTCTGATGAAGTTTGAAGAAAATCGAGTACAAATATATTGTTCGTTGTTCGTTCGTGTGTTAGTTCATTAACCAATGTTAACAAAAGAGACCCTATTTTAAATAGTTACCATGTTTTATGATCTACATCCATTTTTAAATATTATTTTAATGATCTATAAGCATCTGTGAAATAATTATAAACAAATATATTAAAAATAAATACATATTAACTTAGTTGATGTATTTGTTTCTCATTCTAATTAAGTGAACTGAGCAGTATAGTGTCATACTTATAAGATTTTTTATTCTATCAGTGAGATTGTATATATGTATATAAATCATATAATTTTTCCTTAAAAGATTAAAAAAAGATTTTAATGCTCTTTAAGCACCTATACAAAATAATTATGTAAAAGTACACTGACAGTACAGTCTATATCAACTGATTCTATGGATTATTTTCATTCTTATACACTGAGAATGAGCTAAATAGCATTAGAGGTCAAACGATTCCTTATCTTATGAGGACCTCTAGTGTTCATCCCTGGTATTAGAGCTTTAATCTGACAAATTTATGTGACACTTTTAATGTTTTTGGGGCCTCTGAGCATGATAACATTTTGAAACTACACGTATTTCCTAAGAATTTCTTGTTCTTTATATGTAAAAAGTTTTGATGAGTTAGAATAATGCAATTTAAAGATATATGAAAATAACTCTTCATCTTTTTTATTGTTACTTTCATAAATCACCACATCAACACCGTTCAAGATGTCCCAAAGCCGTTCACAATTTAACATCTTCAGTATCTTGGCATCATGTTGACAAAGTTTGGTGTGAACTGTCTGATTCTGCTATGAGTGATATGAATTTATTCACAGCTATATTTAAAAACACAGGAAACAAATGTTAAAGTTTGACACGTTGCCATGGCAACAGCGTTTGATGTATCAAGGACCCCTTCACAGATTCTCATCGGCCGTGTTTTGATATTATTCTGATGAAGTTTGAAGCAAATTGAGTAAAATTAAGAGGTTGATTTAAAAGCGTTTTGCAAGCAACACACTTCCTGCTGCCAGTTGGTGGCGCTATAACTTTGACTCATAATAGTCACATCTCTGTGATCGGTATCATACGACGAACAAACTGCTAAAGTTTGGTCAAAATCAGATAAAGTGTGTCAAAATTATTAGACATTTCCTGTTTCTCATTTCTCGCCATAATTTGTCGCCCTGCCACGGCCAAACCGTTCGAGATACCAAAAATCCCCTGGCAATTTTGTGTCCCCAATATCTGTAGATCATGCTGACCGAGTTTGGTGGCCATCGGTGGAAAGGTCTAGGAGGAGTATTTCAAATTCCACAGCTTGATTTTTCCAAAAATTCATATTTAAATAAAAATAGCTGACTTCCTGTTGGTCGTAGCTAATGGGTGTAAATTAGAAAGTTGTCCGGCTTGATGAGTCCAATATATGTACCGAGTTTGGTGACTGTAGGACAAAGTAACCCCCCAACTTTTGTCAAAAGGTGGCGCTATGGAGCGCCTGCTCCACGCCCATTTATGGGCTTTTATCAGTGTTTAATTGTCATTAATACAGATGTGTGTGTTGAGTTTCATGAAATTCTAAGCATTTTAAGTTGCTCAAAAACACAAAAAACTAAAGTTAAAGTTTGACACGTTGCCATGGCAACATGATAAAAGTTATGGATAACGCCCTTCACAGATTCTTATCGGTCATGTTTTGACATTATTGTGATGAAGTTTGAAGCAAATTGAGTAAAATTAAGAGGCTGAGTTTAAAGCGTTTCAAAAAAGTCACGCTTTCTGCTGCCAGTTGGTGGCGCTATAACTTTTACTCATAATAGTCACATCTCTGTGATCGGCATCAGACGACGAACAAACTGCTGAAGTTTGGTCAAAATCAGACAAAGTATGTCAAAGTTATTAGGCACTTCCTGTTTCTCATTTCTCGCCATAAATTTGTTGCCCCGTCACGGTCAAACCGTTCGAGATATCAAAAATCCCCTGGCAATTTTGCATCCCCAATGTCTTGAGATCATGCTGACCGAGTTTGGTGGCCATCGGTGGAAAGGCCTAGTAGGAGTATTTCAAATTCCATTGCATGCACTTTTTAGACATCCCTGAATAGCCGACTTCCTGTTTGGCGAAGCACGGACTATGAGTGTGAAATTTGTTCGGCCCGATGAGGTCTATATGTGTATGAATTTTGGTGACTGTAGGTCAACCGTTGTGCGCTCCAGAGCCCTTCAAAAGACGCAATTTTCAACGCTGTGCCACGCCCCCCCCAGGTGACCCCCCCATGTCAAAGTCTGTCCGGCCCTGATGGCCGCAGGTTCCAATGTGTGTGCAAAGTTTCAAGAGTTTTGGTGTATGTTAAGGTCCCCGAAATCCCCCAAAACATTGAAAAAAAAATAATAATAATAATAATAATAATAATAATAATAATAATCCTTAGAAAAACAATAGGGCCTTCGCCCTTTTGGGCTCGGGCCCTAATAATAATAATAATCCTTAGAAAAACAATAGGGCCTTCGCCCTTTTGGGCTCGGGCCCTAATAAGAACCCTTAGAAGAACAATAGGGCCTTCGCCCTTTTGGGCTCGGGCCCTAATAATAAGAAACGGAGCAGATCCAATAGGGTCCTCACACCATCGGTGCTCGGGCCCTAATAATAATAATAAACGGAGCAGATTCAATAGGGTCCTCACACCATCGGTGCTCGGGCCCTAATAAATACATATTAACTTAGTTGATGTATTTGTTTCTCATTCTAATTAAGTGAACTGAGCAGTATAGTGTCATACTTATAAGATTTTTTGTTCTATCAGTGAGAGTCTATACATGTATATAAATCATATAATTTTTCCTTAAAAGATTAAAAAAAGATTTAATGCTCTTTAAGCACCTATACAAAACAATTATGTACTCTGACAGTACAGTACATATCAACTGATTCTATGGATTATTGTCATTCCTATACACTGACAATGAGCTAAATAGCATTAGAGGTCAAACGATTCCTTATCTTATGAGGACCTCTAGTGTTCATACCTGGTATTAGAGCTTTAATCTGACAAATTTATATGACACTTTTAATGTTTTTGGGGCCTCTGAGCATGATAACATTTTGAAACTACACGTATTTCCTAAGAATTTCTTGTTCTTTATATGTAAAAAGTTTTGATGAGTTAGAATAATGCAATTTAAAGATATATGAAAATAACTCTTAATCTTTTTTATTGTTACTTTCATATATCACCACATCAACATCGTTCAAGATGTCCCAAAGCCGTTCACAATTTAACATCTTCAGTATCTTGGCATCATGTTGACAAAGTTTGGTGTGAACTGTCTGATTCTGCTATGAGTGATATGAATTTATTCACAGCTATATTTAAAAACACAGGAAACAAATGTTAAAGTTTGACACGTTGCCATGGCAACAGCGTTTGATGTATCAAGGACCCCTTCACAGATTCTCATCGGCCGTGTTTTGGTATTATTCTGATGAAGTTTGAAGCAAATTGGGTAAAATTAAGAGGTTGATTTAAAAGCGTTTTGCAAGCAACACACTTCCTGCTGCCAGTTGGTGGCGCTATAACTTTGACTCATAATAGTCACATCTCTGTGATCGGTATCATACGACGAACAAACTAAGTTTGGTCAAAATCAGATAAAGTGTGTCAAAATTATTAGACATTTCCTGTTTCTCATTTCTCGCCATAATTTGTCGCCCTGCCACGGCCAAACCGTTCGAGATACCAAAAATCCCCTGGCAATTTTGCATTCCCAATATCTGTAGATCATGCTGACCGAGTTTGGTGGCCATCGGTGGAAAGGTCTAGGAGGAGTATTACAAATTCCACAGCTTGATTTTTCCAAAAATCCATATTTAAATAAAAATAGCTGACTTCCTGTTGGTCGTAGCTAATGGGTGTAAATTAGAAAGTTGTCCGGCTTGATGAGTCCAATATATGTACCGAGTTTGGTGACTGTAGGACAAAGTAACCCCCCAACTTTTGTCAAAAGGTGGCGCTATGGAGCGCCTGCTCCACGCCCATTTATGGGCTTTTATCAGTGTTTAACTGTCATTAATACAGATGTGTGTGTTGAGTTTCATGAAATTCTAAGCATTTTAAGTGTCTCAAAAACACAAAAAACTAAAGTTAAAGTTTGACACGTTGCCATGGCAACATGATAAAAGTTATGGATAACGCCCTTCACAGATTCTTATCGGTCGTGTTTTGACATTATTGTGATGAAGTTTGAAGCAAATTGAGTAAAATTAAGAGGCTGAGTTTAAAGCGTTTCAAAAACGTCACGCTTTCTGCTGCCAGTTGGTGGCGCTATAACTTTGACTCATAATAGTCACATCTCTGTGATCGGCATCAGACGACGAACAAACTGCTGAAGTTTGGTCAAAATCAGACAAAGTATGTCAAAGTTATTAGGCACTTCCTGTTTCTCATTTCTCGCCATAAATTTGTCGCCCTGTCACGGTCAAACCGTTCGAGATATCAAAAATCCCCTGGCAATTTTGCATCCCCAATGTCTTGAGATCATGCTGACCGAGTTTGGTGGCCATCGGTGGAAAGGCCTAGTAGGAGTATTTCAAATTCCATTGCATGCACTTTTTAGACATCCCTGAATAGCCGACTTCCTGTTTGGCGAAGCACGGACTATGAGTGTGAAATTTGTTCGGCCCGATGAGGTCTATATGTGTATGAATTTTGGTGACTGTAGGTCAACCGTTGTGCGCTCCAGAGCCCTTCAAAAGTCGCAATTTTTAACGCTGTGCCACGCCCCCCCCAGGTGACCCCCCCATGTCAAAGTCTGTCCGGCCCTGATGGCCGCAGGTTCCAATGTGTGTGCAAAGTTTCAAGAGTTTTCGTGTATGTTAAGGCCCCCGAAATCCCCCAAAACATTGAAAAAAAAATAATAATAATAATAATAATTAAAGCTGCGAGCAGCGATGAACGGGCCCTCGCACCCGGGCTCACCGCTGACCGGTGGCTTCAGGAAAACAGCAAACGGTGGGCAGTATGCTTTTAATACAGTAAATATAGAAAAAATATGTCATAAGTCATTTAAATGTGCCAAACTTGCCGCTGCCAGCTGGTGGCGCTATGCCTATAACTGATTATTGGCATGTAGATGTGTTCAGGCCAGCACTATTATCAAACATATGAAGTTTGGTGCAGATTGACCTTAGTATGTTTGAGTTAGTGAAATATATGAGATATCCTGCTGCCAACAGGTGGCGCTATGATAATATCTGAATATTGGTCTTTAGGTGTCTTCAGGCCAGGACTCTTACCAAACCTGTGAATTTTGTGGCAGATCAGACATTTTCAGGCTAAGTTATAACCACTTCTATGTCTATGCAGAAACATCAAACTTTGTCAGGCCACCACGGACATGCCCTTTAATGAAAACTCAAGATCTTCACAATTTAACATCTCTAAGGCCTCAAGATCAGACTGACCAAATATAATGTTGATTTAATTAAATGCAATCAATGCAAGGACTTCAGATAGATGCCAACTGTGAACCAGTATGCTACAAATAAGAACATGTAATTCATGATGATAGCAAAATGTTATTATTGCTTCCTTTATATCCACCACTTCTGCTTAAATGTCATTGTTACCTATCTGTACAATTTTTGTATAATATATTTTTGTATAAAATCAATTGTTGTCATAACTAAGAATCAATAAGGAAGACGGTGCCCAGTTGGCACATGCATTCACAGTAACCATCTGCTAGTTTGGATTTTAAGTTTACAGAATTGAAAGGGTTACACTTTAAAATCAACACACAGACACATACACACAAAATATAAAATGTTGCCATCCAGTTTCATTTGTTAAAATTAACTATATCAGTTAACATGACCAATAAATAAATAGCATTTATTAATGTTAATTAATATTAAGCTAAAAAAAAGTATTCATATAAAGTTTATGTACAGTGAATTAACATGAACATGAACACAGTTCATGTGGGTGTACAGCAATACACAATAAAGTGCTCTATAAACGCTTCATTCTTTCAAAATATCTTTAAAAATCAAGTTGAGTATTTTAACGGGGTGATATATATATTTATAACTGTTCTTAAAATTATGGTTTTCAGATGTTTTGAAGAGATAACAGTAACGTTTGTTTTGTTGTCAAAGTTTGTCTTAATTTTTTATTATTATTATTTTATATTCAATAAATAACACTATGTAAATATTGTCTATCAATGAAGATAAAGTGATCATGCTAAAAAGTTGTATTTTTTTTAAATCTTTTGCTATGTGACTGAATAGGACAAGTTCATGGTACAGTTAAGTAAAAAATAAATAAAAAACAACAACTGCAAAATACGAACAATGAAAGACTTAGTGACCCTTTATATTTTCTCAAAATATCAGACTCTCAAAGATCAGACATATTTATGTAATTACACTACATATGTGCATTTTTTGTTCAAAGATGGTCTGTAGGATGGCTCTCTACTCTGTCACCCTCTCTGCCTCTCACCCCTCCCCCCTGCAATAATGAGCTTCTCTGTGCCTGACTGAACGCACACACATACTGTAGAGACATTCACCAGAGTGACAGCAGGTTTCTGAGTTATTTTTTTAATTTTCTTTAATTCATTGAAGCTTGTATAAAATTAATATTTCCAGCACTTGCTCAGAATGATTAGATCTCTGTGTGAAAAAAGTTTTAAAGAGTTTGGATGCTGCACTTTAAAGATATAAAAAATTAGGGTTATGTTTTTTACTACATCTTTAAAAAATCACCACGTCAACACCGTTCGAGATATCCCAAATCCGCTCGCAATTTAACATCTTCAGAATCTTCTCTTCATGTTAAAAAAGTTTGGTGTGAACAGCTGGTTGTTCTTAGGAGTAGTGTGAATTTGTTTACTACCTGATTTTAAAAAAAATCCACCTTCAAATCAAAATAGCCGGCTTTCTGTTGGTCTTAGCTAATGAGTTTGATTTAGAAAGTTGTCCAGATTGATGAGAACAATATATGTACAGAGTTTGGTGACTGTAGGAAAAACTAACCCCCCAACTTTTGTCAAAAGATGGCGCTATAGAGTGCCTGCTCCACGCCCATTTATGACCTTTTGCCAGTGTCTAACTATCATTAATATTGATGTGTGTGTTGAGTTTCATGAAATTCTAAGCATGTTATCTGCCTCGAAAAGACAGGAATGTAATTTTAAAGTTTGACACGTTGCCATGGCAACAGCATTTGATTTATCATCGACCCCTTTACATATTCTTATCGGCCGTGTTTTGACATGATTTTGATGAAGTTTAAAGAAAATCGAGTAAAATTAAGAGGCTGATTTCAAAGCATTTTGAAAATGACACGTTTCCTGCTGCCAGTTGGTGGCGCTATAACTTTGACTCATAATAGTCACATTTATGGAATCGGCATCATACAAGGAACAAACTGGTGAAGTTTCATCAGAATCAGGCAATGTGTGCAACAGTTATTAGACACTTCCTGTTTCTCATTTCTCGCCATAACTTTGTCGCCTTGCCACGGCCAAACCGTTCGAGATATCAAAAATCTCCTCGCAATTTAGCGTCCCCAATGTCTTGAGATCATGCTGACCGAGTTTGGTGACAATCCCATGGAATTCCTGGGAGGAGTACGTTAAATTCCAGAGCATGCGCTTTTTAAACAGCCCTAAATATCTCACTTCCTGTTGCGTGGAGCCCATGACATAGAGTACAAAAGTTGTTCAGCTCGATGAGTTCTATATGTGTACCGAGTTTCATATGAGTACGTGCAAGTATGTGTGCGCAGTACATCAAGTTTTCAAACTGTGTTCCAGGGGGCGCTGTAGAGGCCCTGAACCACGCCCGGGTCCCAGCCTCTGTGGCGTCCGGACGACGGCAGATTCCGACGTGTGTGCAAATTTTCAAGAGTTTTTGAGTATGTTAAGGCCCCCAAAAGTGCCCCAACGGTTGAAAAAAAAAAAAAAAAAAAACAAAAAAAAAAAAAAACAAATTAAAGCTGCAAGCAGCGTTGACCGGGCCCTCGCCATATGCGCAGTCGCCATCCCGATAGCATCAGGAAAACGGTGCCCAGTTGGCACATGCATTCACAGTAACCCTCTGCCAGTTTGGATTTAAAGTTTACAGAATTGAAAGGGTTAATTAAAATCAACACACAGACACATACACACAATATTTAAAATTTTGCCATCCAGTTTAATTTGTTAACATTAACTATATTAGTTAACATGAACAATAATTAAATAGCATTTATTAATGTTAATTAATATTAAGCTAAAAAAAAGTATTCATATATTATTAAAAGGTACATTAGTACATTTATTTATATTTGTTAAAAAATATTTGTGGGTTCATGTATTAATAATACATTATAAGGGTATTCTTAAGGCATTATAATGAATGCATAATAAATTATAAAAAAAACCTTATAATATGTTGTATCATCTCATGAGCATTCATAAGAACAGTTTTAATGTATTAGAATTTTTACTTTTTTTATTATAGCTTTTATGAGTATGATTACCTCCTCATAGTTATAATGTATAAGTCTCATATTTTGCCATCTTACTGATGTCACTTTACTTAAAGCATACAAAGATCACTTATAAGTAATAATAATAATAATTCTCAAATAGCCATAAGATCAGGTATCAGATCAGATGAATGTATAATATGATCAGTTTAATTATTTTGATGATACCCGTTAGACAGCTTTTTATAAGCAACTGCATGTCAGCTAGCAGTAATTATTATTTGTTGTGGTAAATATATGCTAACACTGTATTTAGACAGTTCCCCAAAAGACAAACTGATTATAAGTAACTTTGCAAGAACATGAACCTTCTACTTAGTCTAACATTAAACTAAGTCTACACTGTAAGGAGTGTTAGCTGGTGAGAGTTAGTTGTTAATAGTCAATAGAATAGAATATAATGTAAAAAATAAATCTAATATGATATAGTCCATTACAAATGAAGTAGGTTTAAAATGGTGTCTACTGTGTGTTATAAATAATCATAATCTTAAAAGTTATAACCTCTAATATTTAAGTATTATAATGTATGATAATTGTTGTTGTGAATATTCATTAGATGATATAATATATTATACGTTTTTTTTTTTTTTATAATGCATTATGCGTTCATTATAATGCCTTAGAAATACCCTTATAATAGGGGCTTCATAGAAAGTGTTACCAAATCAGTGAGAGACAAACAAAACATTTCTTAATTTTTCATTAAAAAAATAACTAATTTTTTTATGCTTTTTAGTGTTTATTTTAAAATTATGTAAAAGTATTCTGACAGTACAGTACATAACAACTCCAAATAAATCTATGCATTCGTTTCTTTGTTGCACATTGAGAATGAACAGAATAGGATTAGAGGTAAAAAATAATCCTTATCATACGAGGACCTCTGGTGTTCATCCCTTGTATTACAGTCTTCATTTCTCCCTCTCTCACTTCTGGATACTTTTAATGTTTTTGGGGCCTCTGAGCATGATACAATTTTGATACCAAGCGTATTTTTTAAGAATGATTTGTTCTTCATACATACAAAGTTTTGAAGAGTTGGTATTAGGCACTTTAAAGATATAGAAAAATTAATGCAACTTTTTTTACTGTGACTTTTAAAAAATCACCACATCAACACCGTTCCAGATATCCAAAATCCGCTCACAATTTAGCATTTTGAGTATATTCTTATCATGTTGACAAAGTTTGGTGTGAACTTCTTGTTTCTGCTTTGTTTAGAATGATTTTATTTACAGCCTGATTTTTCCAAAAATCCACATTCAAATAAAAATAGCCAACTTCCTGTTTATTATAGCTAATGAGTGTTAATTAGAAAGTTGTCCGGCTTGATGAGACCAATATATGTACCGAGTTTGGTGACTGTAGGCAAAACTAAACCCCCAACTTTTGTCAAAAGGTGGCGCTATAGAGTGCCTCCTCCACGCCCATTTATGGGCTTTTATCAGTGTCTAAATATCATTAATACAGATGTGTGTGTTGAGTTTCATGAAATTCCAAGTATTTTAAGTGGCTCGAAAACACAAAAACCTAAAGTTAAAGTTTGACACGTTGCCATGGCAACATGATAAAAGTTATCGATAATGCCCTTCACAGATTCTCATCGGCCGTGTTTCGACATTATTGGGATGAAGTTTCAAGCAAATTGAGTAAAATTAAGAGGCTGATTTAAAAGCATTTAGAAAACGTTGCGCTTTCTGCTGCCAGTTGGTGGCGCTATAACTTTAACTCATAATAGTCACATCTCTGTGATTGGCATCAGACGATGAACAAACTGCTGAAGTTTGGTCAAAATCAGACAAAGTGTGTTAAAGTTATTAGACACTTCCTGTTTCTCATTTCTCGCCATAACTTTGTCGCCCCGCCACGGCCAAACCGTACGAAATATCAAAATTCCCCTGGCAATTTTGCGTCCCCAGTGTCTTGAGATCATGCTGACCGAGTTTGGTGGCCATCGGTGGATACACCTAGGAGGAGTATATCAAATTCCATTGCATGCGCTTTTTAGACATCCCTGAATAGCTGACTTCCTGTTGGGCGAAGCACTGACTTTGAGCATGAAAGTTGTTCGGCCCGATGAGGTCTATATGTGTTTGAATTTTTATAAATGTAGGTCAACCGGTGTGTGCTCCACAGTCCCTCAAAAGTAAAAATTTTTAACGCTGTGCCACGCCCCCCCCAGGTGACCCCCCCATGTCAAAGTTTGTCCGGCCCTGATGGCCGCAGGTTCCAATGTGTGTGCAAAGTTTCAAGAGTTTTTGTGAATGTTAAGGGCCCCGAAATGACCCAAAACATTGATGAAATAATAATAATAATAATAATAATAATCCTTAGAAAAACAATAGGGCCTTCGCCCATTCTGGGCTCGGGCCCTAATAATCCTTAGAAAAACAATAGGGCCTTCGCCCTTTTGGGCTCGGGCCCTAATAAGAATCCTTAGAAGAACAATAGGGCCTTCGCCCTTTTGGGCTCGGGCCCTAATAAGAACCCTTAGAAGAACAATAGGGCCTTCGCCCTTTTGGGCTCGGGCCCTAATAACCCTTAGAAGAACAATAGGGCCTTCGCCCTTTTGGGCTCGGGCCCTAATAATAATTAAAGCTGCGAGCAGCGATGAACGGGCCCTCGCACCCGGGCTCACCGCCGACCGGTGGCTTCAGGAAAACAGCAAACGGTGGGCAGTATGCTTTTAATACAGTAAATATAGAAAAAATGTCATAAGTCATTTAAATGTGCCAAACTTGCCGCTGCCAGCTGGTGGCGCTATGCCTATAACTGATTATTGGCATGTAGATGTGTTCAGGCCAGCACTATTATCAAATATATGAAGTTTGGTGCAGATTGACCTTGGTGTGTTTGAGTTAGTGAAATATATGAGATATCCTGCTGCCAACAGGTGGCGCTATGATAATATCTGAATATTGGTCTTTAGGTGTCTTCAGGCCAGGACTCTTACCAAACCTGTGAATTTTGTGGCAGATCAGACATTTTCAGGCTAAGTTATAACAACTTCTATGTCTATGCAGAAACATCAAACTTTGTCAGGCCATCACGGACATGCCCTTTAATGAAAACTCAAGATCTTCACAATTTAACATCTCTAAGGCCTCAAGATCAGACTGACCAAATATAATGTTGATTTAATTAAATGCAATCAATGCAAGGACTTCAAATAGATGCCAACTGTGAACCAGTATGCTACAAATAAGAACATGTATTTCATGATGATAGCAAAATGTTATTACTGCTTCCTTTATATCCACCACTTCTGCTTAAATGTCATTGTTACCTATCTGTACAATTTTTGTATAATATATTTTTGTATAAAATCAATTTTTGTCATAACTAAGAATCAATAAGGAAGACGGTGCCCAGTTGGCACATGCATTCACAGTAACCATCTGCTAGTTTGGATTTTAAGTTTACAGAATTGAAAGGGTTACACTTTAAAATCAACACACAGACACATACACACAAAATATAAAATGTTGCCATTCAGTTTCATTTGTTAAAATTAACTATATCAGTTAACATGACCAATAAATAAATAGCATTTATTAATGTTAATTAATATTAAGCTAAAAAAAAAGTATTCATATAAAGTTTATGTACTGTGAATTAACATGAACATGAACACAGTTCATGTGGGTGTACAGCAATACACAATAAAGTGCTCTATAAACGCTTCATTCTTTCAAAACATCTTTAAAAATCAAGTTGAGTATTTTAACGGGGTGATATATATATATTTATAACTGATCTTAAAATTATGGTTTTCAGATGTTTTGAAGAGATAACAGTAACGTTTGTTTTGTTGTCAAAGTTTGTCTTAATTTTTTATTATTATTATTTTATATTCAATAAATAACACTATGTAAATATTGTCTATCAATGAAGATAAATTGATCATGCTAAAAAGTTGTATTTTTTTAAATCTTTTGCTATGTGACTGAATAGGACAAGTTCATGGTACAGTTAAGTAAAAAATAAATAAAAAACAACAACTGCAAAATACGAACAATGAAAGACTTAGTGACCCTTTATATTTTCTCAAAATATCAGACTCTCAAAGATCAGACATATTTATGTAATTACACTACATACAGTATGTGCATTTTGTTCAAAGGTGGTCTGTAGAATGGCTCTCTACTCTGTCACCCTCTCTGCCTCTCACCCCTCCCCCCTGCAATAATGAGCTTCTCTGTGCCTGACTGAACGCACACACATACTGTAGAGACATTCACCCAGAGTGACAGCAGGTTTCTGAGTTCTTTTTTTAATTTTCTTTAATTCATTGAAGCTTGTATAAAATTAATATTTCCAGCACTTGCTCAGAATGATTAGATCTATGTGTGAAAAAAGTTTTAAAGAGTTTGGATGCTGCACTTTAAAGATATAAAAAATTAGGGTTATGTTTTTTACTACATCTTTAAAAAATCACCACGTCAACACCGTTCGAGATATCCCAAATCCGCTCGCAATTTAACATCTTCAGAATCTTCTCTTCATGTTAAAAAAGTTTGGTGTGAAAAGCTGGTTGTTCTTAGGAGTAGTGTGAATTTGTTTACTACCTGATTTTTCAAAAAATCCACATTCAAATCAAAATAGCCGGCTTTCTGTTGGTCTTAGCTAATGAGTTTGATTTAGAAAGTTGTCCAGATTGATGAGAACAATATAAGTACAGAGTTTGGTGACTGTAGGAAAAACTAACCCCCCAACTTTTGTCAAAAGATGGCGCTATAGAGTGCCTGCTCCACGCCCATTTATGACCTTTTGCCAGTGTCTAACTATCATTAATATTGATGTGTGTGTTGAGTTTCATGAAATTCTAAGCATGTTATCTGCCTCGAAAAGACAGGAATGTAATTTTAAAGTTTGACACGTTGCCATGGCAACAGCATTTGATTTATCATCGACCCCTTTACATATTCTTATCGGCCGTGTTTTGACATGATTTTGATGAAGTTTAAAGAAAATCGATTAAAATTAAGAGGCTGATTTCAAAGCATTTTGAAAATGACATGTTTCCTGCTGCCAGTTGGTGGCGCTATAACTTTGACTCATAATAGTCACATTTATGGAATCGGCATCATACAAGGAACAAACTGGTGAAGTTTCATCAGAATCAGGCAATGTGTGCAACAGTTATTAGACACTTCCTGTTTCTCATTTCTCGCCATAACTTTGTCGCCTTGCCACGGCCAAACCGTTCGAGATATCAAAAATCTCCTCGCAATTTAGCGTCCCCAATGTCTTGAGATCATGCTGACCGAGTTTGGTGACAATCCCATGGAATTCCTGGGAGGAGTACGTTAAATTCCAGAGCATGCGCTTTTTAAACAGCCCTAAATATCCCACTTCCTGTTGCGTGGAGCCCATGACATAGAGTACAAAAGTTGTTCAGCTCGATGAGTTCTATATGTGTACCGAGTTTCATATGAGTACGTGCAAGTATGTGTGCGCAGTACATCAAGTTTTCAAACTGTGTTCCAGGGGGCGCTGTAGAGGCCCTGAACCACGCCCGGGTCCCAGCCTCTGTGGCGTCCGGACGACGGCAGATTCCGACGTGTGTGCAAATTTTCAAGAGTTTTTGAGTATGTTAAGGCCCCCAAAAGTGCCCCAACGGTTGAAAAAAAAAAAAAAAAAAAAAAAAAAAATTAAAGCTGCAAGCAGCGATGAACGGGCCCTCGCACACGGGCTCACCGCCGACCGGTGGCTTTAGGAACACAGCTAATGGTGGGCAGTATGCTTTTAATACAGTAAAAATAGGAGAAATATGTCAAAGTCACTTAAATGTGCCAAATTTCCTGCTGCCAGCTGGTGGCGCTATGCCTATAACTGATTATTGGCATGTAGATGTGTTCAGGCTGGCACTTTCATCAAACATATGAAGTTTGTTGCAGATTGACCTTGGTATGTTTGAGTTAGTAAAAGATATGATATATCCTGCTGCCAACAGGTGGCGCTATGATAATATCTGAATATTGGCCTTTAGGTATCTTCAGGCCAGGACTCTTACCAAACCTGTGAAGTTTGAGGCAGATCGGACATTTTATGGCTGAGTTATAACAACTTCTATGTACATGGCGAAACATCAAACTTTGTCACGCCGCCACAGACACGCCCTTTAACGAAAACTCAAGATCTTCGCAATTTAACATCTCTAAGGCCTCTAGATCAGACTGAGCAAATATAAAGTTGATATCATTAAATCTCTAGGAGGAGTTTGCTACAAGTCATTTCCTGTTGCCAACAGGTGGCGCTGTGATTATAATAGAATATTGGCCTTCAGATTTGTTCAGGCCAGGACTCTTATCGAACATGTGAAGTTTGAGGCAAATCGGACATTTTATGGCTGAGTTATAACAAGTTTTATATCCATGGCGAGACCTCGAAATTTGTCAGGCCGCCACGGACACGCCCTTCAACGAAAACTCAAGATCTTCGCAATTTAACATCACTAAAGCCTCTTGATTAGACTGACCTATTTTGGTGTTGATCTGTATAAATCTCTAGGTGGAGTTTGTTGCAGAGTACAGCATGACACTTCCTGTTGCCAGCAGGTGGCGCTATGACTATAACTGAATATGGACATATAGATGTCATCAGGTCAGGAGTGTTATCACACATGTAAAGTTTGGGGCAGATCGGACATTTTATGCCTGAGTTATAACAACTTCCTTTTTCATGGCGAAGCATCGAAATTTGCCAGGCCGCCACGGACACGCCCTCCGATGAAAACTCTAGATCTTCGCAATTTAACGTCACAAAGGGCTTTAGATTAGACTCAGCAAATTTGGCGTTGATCCGAATAAATCTCTATTAGGAGTTCGTTCAAGTACGAGGCCTGAAAATGGCAAAAATGACACAAAATTTGCTGAGAAAATTAAAAATAACCGACTTCCTGTTGGGTGTCAAATTTTGCTCCAAGAGGCTTTTTTGTAGGTATTGGTGTGTTACATGTGTGTACCTATTTTCGTGCATGTACGATAATCACAGCTGAATGCGCACACCGCGGAACGTGTAAAGGTGGCGCTGTCGAGCCATTTTGCCACACCCGTCTCTGAAACCCATATCAGACGTACATTTTCGCCAGGTTTGATGTGTGTGCAAAGTTTCGTGACTTTTCGGCTATGTCTAAGCCCTCAAAAATGCGATTCATTCCGGATAAGAATAATAATAATAATAATAATTAAAGCTGCAAGCAGCGATGAACGGGCCCTCGCACACGTGCTCACCGCCGACCGGTGGCTTTAGGAACACAGCAAATGGTGGGTAGTATGCTTTTAATACAGTAAAAATAGGAGAAATATGTCAAAGTCACTTAAATGTGCCAAATTTCCTGCTGCCAGCTGGTGGCGCTATGCCTATATCTGATTATTGGCATGTAGATGTGTTCAGGCCAGCACTTTCATTAAACATATGAAGTTTGGTGCAGACTGAGCTTGGTATGTTTGAGTTAGTGAAAGATATGATATATCCTGCTGCCAACAGGTGGCGCTATGATAATATCTGAATATTGGCCTTTAGATGTCTTCAGGCCAGGACTCTTACCAAACATGTGAAGTTTGAGGCAGATCAGACATTTTATGGCTGAGTTATAACAACTTCTATGTCCATGGCGAAACATCAAACTTTGTCACGCCGCCACAGACACGCCCTTTGACGAAAACTCAAGATCTTCGTAATTTAACATCTCTAAGGCCTCTAGATCAGACTGACCAAATATAATGCTGATATCATTAAATCTCTAGGAGGAGTTTGATACAAGTCATTTCCTGTTGCCAACAGGTGGCGCTGTGATTATAATAGAATATTGGCCTTCAGATGTGTTCAGGCCAGGACTCTTATCAAATATGTGAAGTTTGAGGCAAATCGGACATTTTATGGCTGAGTTATAACAAGTTTTATATCCATGGCGAGACCTCGAAATTTGCCAGGCCGCCACGGACACGCCCTTCAACGAAAACTCAAGATCTTCGCAGTTTAACATCGCTAAAGCCTTTTTATTAGACTGACCGATTTTGGTGTTGATCTGATAAAATCTCTTGGAGGAGCTTGTTGCAGAGTACAGCATGACACTTCCTGTTGCCAGCAGGTGGCGCTATGAGTAAAACTGAATATGGGCATGTAGATGTCATCAGGTCAGGAGTGTTATCACACATGTGAAGAATGGGACGGATCGGACATTGCATGCCTGAGTTATAGCAACTTCCTTTTTCATGGCGAAACATCGAAATTTGCGAGGCCGCCATGGACACGCCCTCTGATGAAAACTCTAGATCTTCACAATTTAACGTCACAAAGGGCTTTAGACTAGACTCTGCAAATTTGGCGTTGATCCGAATAAATCTCTAGGAGGAGTTCGTTCAAGTACGACGCCTGAAAATGGCAAAAATGACACACATTTTGTTGAGAATATTAATATTAACCGACTTCCTGTTGGGTTCCGGATTTTGTTCCAAGAGGCTTTTTTGTAGGTATTGGTGTGTTACATGTGTGTACCGATTTCCGTGCATGTACGTGAATCACAGCTGAAAGCGCACACCGCGGAACGTGTAAAGGTGGCGCTGTCGAGCCATTTTGCCACACCCACTTCTGAAACCCATATCAGACGTAAATTTTCGCCAGGTCTGATGTGTGTGCGAAGTTTCATGAGTTTTCGGGTATGTCTAAGCCCTCAAAAATGCGATTCATTTTGGAGAATAATAATAATAATAATAATAATAATAATAATAATAATAATTAAAGCTGCAAGCAGCGATGAACGGGCCCTCGCACCCGGGCTCACCGCCGTCCAGTGGCTTTAGGAAAACAGCAAACGGTGGGCAGTATGCTTTTAATACAGTAAAAATAGTAGAAATATGTCAAAGTCACTTAAATGTGCCAAATTTCCCGCTGCCAGCTGGTGGCGCTATGCCTATAACTGATTATTGGCATGTAGATGTGTTCAGGCCACCACTTTCATCAAACACATGAAGTTTGGCGCAGATTGACCTTGGTATGTTTGAGTTAGTGAAATATATGATATATCCTGCTGCCAACAGGTGGCGTTATGATAATATCTGAACATTGGCCTTTAGGTGTCTTCAGGCCAGGACTCTTAACAAACCTGTGAAGTTTGAGGCAGATCGGACATTTTATGGCTGAGTTATAACAACTTCTATGTCCATGGCGAAACATCAAACTTTGTCACGCCGCCACAGACACGCCCTTTACTGAAGACTCAAGATCTTCGCAATTTAACATCTCTAAGGCCTCTAGATCAGACTGACCAAATATAATGTTGATATCATTAAATCTCTAGGAGGAGTTTGATACAAGTCATCTCCTGTTGCCAACAGGTGGCGCTGTGATTATAATAGAATGTTGGCCTTGAGATGTGTTCAGGCCAGGACTCTTATCGAATATGTGAAGTTTGAGGCAAATCGGACATTTTATGGCTGAGTTATAACAAGTTTTATATCCATGGCGAGACATCGAAATTTGTCAGGCCGCCACGGACACGCCCTTTACCGAAAACTCAAGATCTTTACAATTTAACATCGCTAAGGCCTTTATATTAGACTGACCGATTTTGGTGTTGATCTGTATAAATCTCTAGGAGGAATTGGTTGTAGAGTACAGCATGACACTTCCTGTTGCCTGCAGGTGGCGCTATGACTATAACTGAATATGGATATGTAGATGTCATCAGGTCAGGAGTGTTATCACACATGTGAAGTTTGGGACAGATCGGACATTTTATGCCTAAGTTATAGCAACTTCCTTTTTCATGGCGAAACATCGAAATTTGCGAGGCCGCCACGGACACGCCCTCCGATGAAAACTCTAGATCTTCACAATTTAACGTCACAAAGGGCTTTAGATTAGACTCACCAAATTTGGTGTTGATCGGAATAAATCTCTAGGAGGAGTTCGTTCAAGTATGACACCTGAAAATGGCAAAAATGACACAAATTTTGCTGAGAAAATTAATAATAACCGACTTCCTGTTGGGTTTCAGATTTTATCTCAAGAGGCTTTTTTGTAGGTATTGGTGTGTTACATGTGTGTACCGATTTTTGTGCATGTACGATAATCACAGCTGAATGCGCACACCGCGGAACGTGTAAAGGTGGCGCTATTGAGCCATTTTGCCACACCCACTTCTGCAACCCATATCAGACGTCCATTTTCGCCAGGTCTGATGTGTGTGCAAAGTTTCATTAGTTTTCGGGTATGTTTAGGCCCTCAAAAATGCGATTCATTCCGGATAAGAATAATAATAATAATAATTAAAGCTGCAAGCAGCGATGAACGGGCCCTCGCACACGGGCTCACCGCCGACCGGTGGCTTTAGGAACACAGCAAATGGTGGGTAGTATGCTTTTAATACAGTAAAATAGGAGAAATATGTCAAAGTCACTTAAATGTGCCAAATTTCCTGCTGCCAGCTGGTGGCGCTATGCCTATAACTGATTATTGACATGTAGATGTGTTCAGGCCACCACTTTCATCAAACATATGAAGTTTGGTGCAGATTGACCTTGGTATGTTTGAGTTAGTGAAAGATATGATATATCCTGCTGCCAACAGGTGGCGCTATGATAATATCTGAATATTGGTCTTTAGGTGTCTTCAGGCCAGGACTCTCACCAAACCTGTGAAGTTTGAGGCAGATCGGACATTTTATGGCTGAGTTATAACAACTTCTATGTCCATGGCGAAACATCAAACTTTGTCATGCAGCCACAGACACGCCCTTTAACGAAAACTCAAGATCTTCGCAATTTAACATCTCTAAGGCCTCTAGATCAGACTGACCAAATATAATGTTGATATCATTACATCTCTAGGAGGAGTTTGATACAAGTCATTTCCTGTTGCCAACAGGTGGCGCTGTGATTATAATAGAATATTGGCCTTCAGATGTATTCAGGCCAGGACTCTTATCGAATATGTGAAGTTTGAGGCAAATCGGACATTTTATGGCTGAGTTATAACAAGTTTTATATCCATGGCGAGACCTCGAAATTTGTCAGGCCGCCACGGACACGCCCTTCAACAAAAACTCAAGATCTTCGCAATTTAACATAGCTAAAGCCTTTTTATTAGACTGACCGATTTTGGTGTTGATCCGAATAAATCTCTAGGAGGAGTTCGTTCAAGTATGACGCCTGAAAATGGCAAAAATGACACAAATTTTGTTGAGAATATTAATATTAACCGACTTCCTGTTGGGTTCCGGATTTTGCTCCAAGAGGCTTTTTTGTAGGTATTGGTGTGTTACATGTGTGTACCGATTTCCGTGCATGTACGTGAATCACAGCTGAAAGCGCACACCGCTGAACGTCTAAAGGTGGCGCTGTCGAGCCATTTTGCCACACCCACTTCTGAAACCCATATCAGACGTAAATTTTCGCCAGGTTTGATGTGTGTGCAAAGTTTCATGAGTTTTCGGGTATGTCTAAGCCCTCAAAAATGCGATTCATTTTGGAGAATAATAATAATTAAAGCTGCAAGCAGCGATGAACGGGCCCTCGCACACGGGCTCACCGCCGACCGGTGGATTTAGGAACACAGCAAATGGTGGGTAGTATGCTTTTAATACAGTAAAAATAGGAGAAATATGTCAAAGTCACTTAAATGTGCCAAATTCCCTGCTGCCAGCTGGTGGCGCTATGCCTATAACTGATTATTGGCATGTAGATGTGTTCAGGCCAGCACTTTCATCAAACATATGAACTTTGGTGCAGATTGACCTTGGTATGTTTGAGTTAGTGAAAGATATGATATATCCTGCTGCCAACAGGTGGCGCTATGATACTATCTGAATATTGGCCTTTAGGTGTCTTCAGGCCAGGACTCTTACCAAACCTGTGAAGTTTGAGGCAGATCGGACATTTTATGGCTTAGTTATAACAACTTCTATGTCCATGGCGAAACATCAAACTTTGTCACGCCGCCACGGACACGCCCTTTAATGAAAACTCAAGATCTTCGCAATTTAACATCTCTAAGACCTCTAGATCAGACTGACCAAATATAATGTTGATATCATTAAATCTCTAGGAGGAGTTTGATACAAGTCATTTCCTGTTGCCAACAGGTGGCGCTGTGATTATAATAGAATATTGGCCTTCAGATGTGTTCAGCCCAGGACTTTAATCGAACATGTGAAGTTTGAGGCAAATCGGACATTTTATGGCTGAGTTATAACAAGTTTTATATCCATGGCGAGACCTCGAAATTTGTCACGCCGCCACGGACACGCCCTTCAACGAAAACTCAAGATCTTCGCAATTTAACATCACTAAAGCCTTTTTATTAGACTGACCGATTTTGGTGTTGATCTGTATAAATCTCTAGGAGGAGTTTGTTGCAGAGTACAGCATGACACTTCCTGTTGCCAGCAGGTGGCGCTATGACTATAACTGAATATGGATATGTAGATATCATCAGGTCAGGAGTGTTATCACACATGTGAAGTTTGGGAAAGATCGGACATTTTATGCCTAAGTTATAGCAACTTCCTTTTTCATGGCGAAACATCGAAATTTGCAAGGCCGCCACGGACACGCCCTTCGATGAAAACTCTAGATCTTCACAATTTAACGTCACAAAGGGCTTTAGATTAGACTCACCAAATTTGGTGTTGATCGAAATAAATCTCTAGGAGGAGTTCGTTCAAGTATGACACCTGAAAATGGCAAAAATGACACAAATTTTGCTGAGAAAATTAATAATAACCGACTTCCTGTTGGGTTTCGGATTTTATCTCAAGAGGCTTTTTTGTAGGTATTGGTGTGTTACATGTGTGTACCGATTTTTGTGCATGTACGATAATCACAGCTGAATGCGCACACCCCGGAACGTGTAAAGGTGGCGCTATTGAGCCATTTTGCCACACCCACTTCTGCAACCCATATCAGACGTCCATTTTCGCCAGGTCTGATGTGTGTGCAAAGTTTCGTTAGTTTTCGGGTATGTTTAGGCCCTCAAAAATGCGATTCATTCCGGATAAGAATAATAATAATAATAATTAAAGCTGCAAGCAGCGATGGTAGGGCCCTCGCACTCGGGCTCACCGCCGATCGGTGGCGAATGGTGGGCACTATGCTATTAACACAGTAAATGTAGGAGGAATATGTCAAAGTCATTGATATGTGCCAATCTTCCTGCTGCCAGCTGGTGGCGCTATGCCTATAACTGAATATTGGCATGCAGATGTGTTCAGGCCAGTGCTTTCATGAAACATATGAAGTTTGGTGAAGCTTGAACATGGCATGCTTGAGTGTAAGTCATGACATATCCTGCTGCCAACAGGTGGTGCTATTACAAAATATTGGCTTTTAGATGTCTTCAGGCCAGGACTATTGGCAAACATGTCAAGTTTGGTGCAAATTGTACATTGCATGCTTAAGTTAGTGTAAAACAAGTAATTTGCTGTTGCCAGCTGGTGGCGCTATGACTATAACTAAATATTGGCATGTAAATGTATTCAGGCCAGGACTCTTATCAAACATATTAAGTTTGGGGCTGATTGGACATTGCATGCCTGAGTTACAGTAACTTCCTGTTTCATTGCATTAAGAGTATGCTTTAGCACTTAGCTAAATGTTGCTAACATGTTTCTAGCATGTTGCTACCCTATTTAACACTTGTTGATATTTTTAAAATGTTGCTGGGCATCCACAACAGTATTAAACATGTGACTTCCTGTTGCCAGCAGGTGGCACTATGACTATAACTGAATATGGGCATGGGCTTGTGTTCAGACCAGGACTCTTATCAAACATATTAAGCTTGGGTCAGATTTGACATTGTATGCATGAGTTACACTTATTTTTCTTTGTATTAGTATCATGCTTTAGCTCTCAGCTAAGTGTTGCTAGCATGTTTTAACATGATTCTAGCATGATGCTAGCCTATTTAAAACTTGCTGACGCTTTTTATTATGTTGCTAGGAGTCCGTAACACCATTAAACGTCACTTCCTGTTGTCAGCAGGTGGCGCTGTGACTATAACTGAATATGGGCATGTATATATCTTCAGGCCAGGACTCTTATCAAACGTGAAGTTTGGGGCTGATTGGACATTGCATGTCTGAGTTACAGTAACTTCCTGTTTTATGTCTTTAACAACATGCTTTAGCACTAAGTAAGTGTTGCTAGCATGTTTGAGTACGTTTTAAACTAGTTTAGCACTCAATGGCTTTTTTAGTGTGTTGCTAATAGTGTGTCACAGTGTTAAACATGTCACTTCCTGTTGACAGTAGGTGGCGCTATAACTATAACTGAATATTGGCATGTAGATATCTTCAGGCCAGGACTGTTATCAAACATGTGAAGTTTGGGGCTGATTGGACATTGCATGCCTGAGTTACAGTAACTTCCTGTTTCATTGCATTAAGAGTATGCTTTAGCACTTAGCTAAATGTTGCTAACATGTTATAGCATGTTTCTAGCATGTTGCTACCCTGTTTAACAGTTGTTGAATTTTTTTAAAATGTTGCTAGGCATCCACAACAGTATTAAACATGTGGCTTCCTGTTACCAGCTGGTGGCGCTATGACTATAACTGAATACGGGCATGGGCGTGTGTTTAGGCCAGGATTCTTATCAAACATGTTAAGTTTGGGGCTGATTGGACATTGTATGCCTGAGTTAGAGTAACTTCCTGTTTCATTGTATTATTAGCATGCTTTAGCATATTAGCTAAGTGTTGCTAGCATGCTTTATTATTTTTGTAGCATGTTGAATATTAAGTTTGGGTCAGATTCAACATTATATACATGAGTTACAGCAATTTCCTTTTGTATTTGTATTAATAGCATGCTTTAGCTCTTAGCTAAGTGTTGCTAGCATGTTTTAGCATGTTTGTAGCATGTTGCTAGCCTATTTAAGACTTGTTAATGCTTTTCAATATGTTTCTAGGAGTCCGTAACAGTGTTAAACATGTCATTTCCTGTTGTCAGCAGGTGGCGCTATGACTATAACTGAATATGGGCACTGACGTGTGTTCAGGACCGGACTGTCATCAAACATGTGAAGTTTGAGGCAGATCGGACATCGTATGCCTGAGTTATAGCAACTTCCTTTTTCATGGCGAAACATCAAAGTTTGTCCGGCCGCCACGGACACGCCCTTCGACGAAAACTCTAAAGCTTCGCAATTTAACATCGCAAAGGCCTTATGATGACACTCAGCAAATTTGAAGATGATCGGATAAAAACTGTAGGAGGAGTTCGTTAAAGTATGAGGCCTGAAAATGGCAAAAACTGCACAAAAATCGTACAGGAAATTCAATATAACGGACTTCCTGTTGGGTTTCGGATGTTGCACCAGGAGACTTTTTTGTAGGTATTGGTGTGTTACATATGTGTACCGAGTTTCGTACATGTACGTGAAACGTAGCTCGAGGGGCACTCTGTTGAAATTTTATAGGTGGCGCTATCGAGCCATTTTGCCACACCCACTTTTGAAAACCATATCAGATGTAAATTTTCGCCAGGTCTGATGCGTGTGCAAAGTTTCGTGAGTTTTCGGGCATGTTTAGGCCCTCAAAAAGACTTTTCATTTTGGAGAAGAAGAAGAAGAAGAAGAATAATTAAAGCTGCAAGCAGCGATGACCGGGCCCTCGCCGACTGTGCAGTCGCCATCCCGATAGCATCAGGAAAACGGTGCCCAGTTGGCACATGCATTCACAGTAACCATTTGGACTAACCGTAACTGTCTTTCCTCCTCTCTGACTCTTTCTCTTACCACCCATCCCCCCTCCTTACACTCAGCCACTTACCACACAAACAAGAGTGCAGAGCAGAGTGAGATCAGATATGTTTTTTTTATTTTCTTTCATTCGTGGAGTTTTGTATAATTATGAAATGTACTGTGTTTGATCAGAATGAATCGTTATTTTTTTGGAAAAAAGTTTCAAAGAGTTAGGATGCTGCACTTTAAATATATAATAAATCATTGAAAATTGAAAATGGAAAATGAAATTCTATGCACGCTATCTGCCTCAAAAACACAGGAAACAAATATTTGAATTTATTTTTTGTTTTATTTATTTGCCATGGCAACAGCATTTGATGCATCAGGGACGCCCTTTACAGACTCTCATCGGCAGTGTTTTTACATTATTCTGATGAAGTTTGAAGAAAATCGATTACAAATATACTGTTCGTTGTTCGTTCGTGTTTGTTAGTTCATTAACCATTGTTAACAAAAGAGACCCTATTTTAAATAGTTACCATGTTTTATGGTCTACAAGCATTTTTAAATAGTATTTTAATAATCTATAAGCATCTGTGAAATAATTATAAACAAATATATTAAAAATAAATACATATTAACTTAGTTGATTTGTTTGGCCTTTTTGTATTTGTTTCTCATTCTAATTAAGTGAACTGAGCAGTATAGTGTCATACTTATAAAATATTTTGTTCTATCAGTGAGAGTGTATATATGTATTTAAATCATATAATTTTTCCTTAAAAGATAAAAAAAAAAGATTTTAATGCTCTTTAAGCACCTATACAAAATAATTATGTAAAATTACACTGACAGTACAGTATATATCAACTGATTCTATGGATTATTGTCATTCTTATACACTGACAATGAGCTAAATAGCATTAGAGGTCAAACGATTCCTTATCTTATGAGGACCTCTAGTGTTCATCTCTGGTATTAGAGCTTTAATCTGAAAAATTTATATGACACTTTTAATGTTTTTGGGGCCTCTGAGCATGATAACATTTTGAAACTACACGTATTTCCTAAGAATTTCTTGTTCTTTATATGTAAAAAGTTTTGATGAGTTAGAATAATGCAATTTAAAGATATATGAAAATAACTCTTCATCTTTTTTATTGTTACTTTCATAAATCACCACATCAACACCGTTCAAGATATCCCAAAGCCGTTCACATTATAGGGAACATTTTCCCAATATTCTGAGGATGATGATAAGAACATGTAATTCATGATGATAACAAAATGTTATTATTGCTTGCTTTACGTCCACCACTTCTGCTTAAATGTCATCGTTACCTATCTATTCAATTTGTGTGTGGATATTGCTTTGCAGGTAACTCCTGTTATAAGACATCACTTTTTTAGTGCTACATAACTAAGAAAGAATCAATTAGGAAAACGGTGCCCAGTTGGCACATGCATTCACAGTAACCCTCAGCCAGTTTGGATTTAAAGTTTACTGAATTGAAAGGGTTAGACTTTAAAATCAACACACAGACACATACACACAATATATAAAATTGCCAACCAGTGTCATTTGTTAACATTAACTATATTAGTTAACATGAACAATAATTAAATAGTATTTATTAATGTTAATTAATATTAACCTAAAAAAAGTATTCATATATTGTTTAATGGTAAAATAGTATATTTTAACATTAGTTTATGTACTGTGAATTAACATGAACATGAACACAGTTCATGTGGGTGTACAGCAATACACAAAGTGTTCTATAAACGCTTCTTTCTTTCAAAATATCTTTAAAAATCAAGTTTAGTATTGTAATGGGGCGATATATATATGGTATAATGGTATAATTTTCAGATGTTTTGAACAGATAACAGCAAAGTTTGTCTTGAAATTGTTAATTTAAATTTTATATTCAATAAATAACACTATGAAAATAAATGTCTATCAATGAAGATAAATCGCTCATGATAAAAAGCTGTATATTTCTTAATCTTTTGCTATGTGACTGAATAGGACAAGTTCATGGTACAGTTCAGTAATAAATAAATAAAAAAACAACTGCAAAATACAAACAATGAAAGACTTAGTGACCCTTTATATTTTCTCAAAATATCAGACTCTCAAAGATCAAACATATTTATGTAACATCAATGTGCATTTTTTCCTCAAAGATGGTCTTTAGCAAGACAGCATGTTCTACTCTCTCTCCCTCTCTCCCTTTCACCCCTCCCCCTTCAGTCTCTCTTCAGTCACTCAATGGTGACTGAACACAGACACTCAAGGCAGAGTGACAGCAGGTTTCTGATTTCTTTTTTTAATTTTCTTTAATTCGTAGAAGCTTGAATTAAATTGATATTTACAGCACTTGCTCAGAATGATAAGATCTCTGTGTGAAAAAAGTTTTAAATAGTTAAGATGCTGCACTTTAAAGATATAGAAAATGACGGTTATACATCTTTAAAAAATCACCACGTCAACACCGTTCAAGATATCCCAAAACTGCTCGCAATTTAACATCTTCTGAATCTTCTCTCCATGTTAAAAAAGTTTGGTGTGAACAGCTTGTTCTTCTTAGGAGGAGTATAAATTTGTTTACAGCCTGATTTTTCCAAAAATCCACATTCAAATCAAAATAGCCGGCTTCCTGTTGGTCTTAGCTAATGAGTTTAATTTAGAAAGTTGTCCAGATTGATGAGAACAATATATGTACAGAGTTTGGTGACTGTAGGAAAAACTAACCCCCCAACTTTTGTCAAAAGATGGCGCTATAGAGTGCCTGCTCCACGCCCATTTATGATCTTTTGCCAGTGTCTAACTATCATTAATATTGATGTGTGTGTTGAGTTTCATGAAATTCTAAGCATGTTATCTGCCTCTAAAAGACAGGAATCTAATTTTAAAGTTTGAGATGTTGCCATGGCAACAGCATTTGATTTATCATCGACCCCTTTACATATTCTTATCGGCCGTGTTTTGACATGATTTTGATGAAGTTTAAAGAAAATCAAGTAAAATTAAGAGGCTGATTTCAAAGCATTTTGAAAATGACACGCTTCCTGCTGCCAGTTGGTGGCGCTATAACTTTGACTCATAATAGTCACCTTTATGGAATCGGCATCATACAACGAACAATCTGGTGAAGTTTCATCAGAATCAGGCAATGTGTGCAACAGTTATTAGACACTTCCTGTTTCTCATTTCTCGCCATAACTTTGTCGCCTTGCCACGGCCAAACCGTTCGAGATATCAAAAATCCCCTCGCAATTTAGCGTCCCCAATGTCTTGAGATCATGCTGACCGAGTTTGGTGACAATCGTATGGAAATCCTGGGAGGAGTACGTTAAATTCCAGAGCATGCGCTTTTTATACAGCCCTAAATATCTCACTTCCTGTTGCATTGAGAAAATGACATAGAGTACAAAAGTTGTTCAGCTCAATGAGTTCTATATGTGTACCGAGTTTCATATGTGTACGTTCAAGTATGTGTGCTATATGGCCCTCAAAATTCCAGGGGGCGCTGTAGAGTCCCCTTGCCACGCCCCGGTACCAGCCTCTGTGGCGTCCTGATGGCCGCAGATTCCGACATGTGTGCAAATTTTCAAGAGTTTTTGAGTATGTTAAGACCCCCTTAAGTGCCCGGAAGGTTAACAAAAAATAAAAAAAAAAAAAAAAAAAATAAGAATCCTTAGAAGAACAATAGGGCCTTCGCCCTTTTGGGCTCGGGCCCTAATAATAAACGGAGCAATTCCAATAGGGTCCTCGCACTGTAGTGCTCGGGCCCTAATAATAATAATAATAATAATAATAATAATAAACGGAGCAGATTCAATAGGGTCCTCACACCATCGGTGCTCGGGCCCTAATAAACGGAGCAGATTCAATAGGGTCCTCACACCATCGGTGCTCGGGCCCTAATAATAATAAACGAAGCAGATCCAATAGGGTCCTCACACCATCGGTGCTCGGGCCCTAATAAACGAAGCAGATCCAATAGGGTCCTCACACCATCGGTGCTCGGGCCCTAATAAGAATCCTTAGAAGAACAATAGGGCCTTCGCCCTTTTGGGCTCGGGCCCTAATAATCCTTAGAAAAACAATAGGGCCTTCGCCCTTTTGGGCTCGGGCCCTAATAACCCTTAGAAGAACAATAGGGCCTTCGCCCTTTTGGGCTCGGGCCCTAATAATAATAATCCTTAGAAAAACAATAGGGCCTTCGCCCTTTTGGGCTCGGGCCCTAATTACGTGAGTGATTAGGTGCTTTGTTCAATACAGGTGCATTTTTTTGAGAACTCTAATCAGGTAAATAGCAGAAGTTATTGGTGAGGTTAACAACAGCCGTACTTTGTTGAACTAACGTGGTTCAAACGATGAGACCATATGAAACAGTCTTTACTAGCTTATTCGTTTCCACAAAAATGCAGCACAAATAAGCAAGCATTTTAACGTTTTAAATACACTAATCTACTATTATTGTTCAATCGCTGGAGTGTTTTTTTTTTTTTTTTTTTAATGCCTTTAAAATATGTAGTTTTGTGAACACGGACGAAGAAACGCCAGCCCCGAAGCTCATCCGTAAACCACATAAAACAGCTCATATGCGCTTAATATGGCTCTTTAAAATGATATTCTGTTTACATTGCGTACAGTCGCTGGAGTGTTTTTATTTAAATGCTTTTAAAAGAGGCTTAGTGATGTAGTTCGCAGACCGAGAGCTCGGAGCCTTGACTTTCATGTCAGTACAACAGAAAACACTGGCTGAAGGCAGCTCTCTCCGTTTTAAATGAAACTGCTTGCAAACTCCTGAAATTAGCTCTTGTTCAAAGGTGTTGACGGAATGAAATCGATGGAACATTTAAATTTTAAAAGGCCGTAATTATTTTCATTTTTCCGCTCCACCCCTTCAGTGGAGTGGAATGGCTTAAACTGGGCATTATTGTTCATACGTGACCTGTGGTTAGAGGCATTGTTTCTTGTAAGTAAGACATATGGCTTAATAAATTATGTTCTTGGGCATAATTTGCAAGCTAACATGCAGTACAAGCTATAACCTACGTTTAACCTAAATATAAATGATTTTATTCAGTATTTTTGTGCGTCCTCTATTAAATCACCATTTATGAGTAGTGCGCATGCGCACAAATGCCTAAGGGAACTTTCGGAGTATGATGTAAGAGGGAACGTGCTAAATTAAACATAAAATACAGCGAAATGACAGGGAATAAAAAATATTAAATGAGTGATTAGTTGCTATGTTCAATACAGTTGCTTTTTTTTGAGAACTCTAATCAGGTAAATAGCAGAAGTTATTAGTTGGTCATTAAAAACGGCCGTGCTTTGTTGAACTATGTGGTTCAAACGGTGAGACCATATTCATGAAACAGTCTTTACTAGCTAATTCGTTTCCACAAAAATGCAGCACAAATAAGCAAGCATTTTAACGTTTTCAATACACTAATCTACTATTACTGTTCAATCACTGGAGTGTTTTTATTTTTTATTTTTTTTAATGCCTTTAAAATATGTAGTTTTGTGAACACGGACGAAGAAACGCCAGCCCCAAAGCTCATCCGTAAACCACATAAAACAGCTCATTTGCGCTTAATATGGCTCTTTAAAATGATATTCTGTTTACATTGCGTACAGTCGCTGGAGTGTTTTTATTTAAATGCTTTTAAAAGAGGCTCAGTGATGTAGTTCGCAGACCGAGAGCTCGGAGCCTCGACTCTCATGTCAGTACAACAGAAAACACTGGCTGAAGGCAGCTCTCTCCGTTTTAAATAAAACTGCTTGCAAACACCTGGAATTAGCTCTTGGTGTGTTCTAAGGGGTTGACGGAATGAAATCGCTGGAACATTTAAATTTTAAAAGGCCGTATTTATTTTCATTTTCCGCTCCACCCCTTCAGTGGAGTGGAATGGCTTAAACGGGGCATTATTTTTCGTACGTGACCTGTGGTTAGAGGCATTGTTTCTTGTTAGTAAGACATATGGCTTAATAAATTATGTTCTTGGGTATAATTTGCAAGCTAACATGCAGTACAAACTATATCCTACGTTTAACCTAAATATGCATTTTATTCAGTATTTTTGTGCTTCCTCTGTAAAGCACCATTTATGAGTAGTGCGCATGCGCACAAATGCCTAAGGGAACTTTCGGAGTATACGTTAACAAACGTTTTAACGTTTTGTTAGCTGATACTAACAAGAAACAATGCCTCTAACCACAGGTCAAGAGCTGTGGTACCAACCAGCTCAAGATGTTAACCTCAAACCAGATACCACATGGCATGTCTAAAACAGAAATGTATGTTTTCATCATAATATTGTTTTTAAAAAAGTGAATGAGAGATTCACTGAAATATCACAATAACAGATTTGACAAATAATTAATCTTGTATTGGTGTGTCCTAAACATTTTGTACAAATTAATGAGAGGAATAATGACAAACCTCAGTGCCTACCAGATTTTCCCACCAGAGGAAGTGACATCACTTGAAGCAAGTCACATGCTTTTTCTCAGTGCTTTAAAGACTGTTATGCCTTTTTATAACAGAGTTAACAGAGTTGACAGAACGTAGGGACAGACACAAAATGTATTTTTTAACTACAAAAACTTCAAATAATACACAAAATAGAGGTTTTATGCAACTGTTTACATAAATGAACAGAGTAAACACACAAAAAAGATTAAAATTAGATGCAATTATTTGATGATAATTGAAGCTGAATGATAAAGGAGGCATAGGCAGTCAAAAAATAGGTATTGAGGGAAGTCTTTAATTTAATATTTTTAAGACAAAATGTTCCTAAATACACATATAAACATTATTTTTTAGTGATAGCTTGATATAATTTGTGTAATTATTCAAAACTGTTTCAATATTTTATTTATTTATTTATTTATTTATTTTGAAAATAATAAAAGGTTTATCTCGGAGATGCAAAATGTACCCGCAATTCTACAATCACCCACACACTTGTGTCTGTCATTTTGTTAATGTGAATTTCAATTTACACATTTTTAGCTATTAATTTGCAACTTCGAATTTAAAACACAGCAAGTGTTTTGATCATTGTCTGTGTATAAGAGGGAAATCCACCATGCTGAACGCCATGATTGGACTCCAGTTTGCCGTCAGTGCTGGCAGGTGCACCAGGAGCTTTCATGCAGCTGCTCAGAGTGTCAGATGAGATGAAAACACAGATTGACTTTGACTATATTCTGGTTGTTGATACTGAGGGTCTTCATGCTCTAGAACTTTCTGGAAGAACGACAAGACATCATATCAATGAATTGGCCACATTTGTTGTTGGTCTTGGAAATCTCACTTTGATCAACATCTTCGGAGAAAATCCATCTGAGATGCAGGACATTCTTCAGATTGTTGTTCAGGCTTTCCTGAGGATGAATAACATCAGACTAAATCCCACATGTTTCCGACATCACAGCTGGAGAGAAAAACATGGAGAGAAAAACTGGATGAGATGACAAAACTTGCTGCTAAGGAGGAAGTCTGTGATGTTGAACGTTTCAGTGATGTCATTAGATTTGATCAGAAAGATGTGAAGTATTTTGCTCAGCTCTGGGAGGGCAGCCCACCAATGGCTCCACCAAACCCAAACTACTATGAGAATATTCAATACCTGAAGAAAACTATTATGTCTCATGCCTCAAAATCCCATGGAATGATGCTGAAAGACTTCCAAGTTCGTATTAAAGATCTCTGGGAGGCTTTATTGAATGAACGATTCATCTTCAGCTTCAGAAATTCCCTGGAGATTTAAGCCTACAGGAAACTAGAGACTGTATACAGCAAGTGGTCCTGGAGTCTTCGCAGTGCCATGCTGGAAACTGAAAACAAACTACACAACAAAATAGAAAATGAAGCAATTCATGAGGTTACAGAAACTGATCTTCACAGAGAACAGAAGAAAACAAGTGAAGAAGTGAGAAAATCAATGTCAGAATTCTTTGAGAAAGACACAGATGCAAATATACTGATTCAGTGGAAAACATCATTTGAAATCAAAATCAAATAGCTACAGGAAAACATTGTAAGAGAAACAAAGAGGAAATTAAATGAGATTCTTCATCAGCGAGACCTGAAGAAAGAGATTGATGCTCAGAGGACGAATCATGAAAACACTCTCTTTGAAAAGAGCAAAGAACTTGCCTTAAAACTCAAAGACAAAGCAAATGATGAAGAAACACTAAAGAAAGAGTTTGGTTTGTTTTGGGAACAGTGGATGAAGATAATCAGCAGAGACACTCCCACAGTCAGAGACACTGACATAATGAAAGATATGAGAGAGATCCTCGGTGAAAGTATTAATGCAGACCACTGGAATGACAGCAGGGATATTTTCTCTGTGCAGAGTTATTCAGATTATGTACAGTTAAAGAAATCAATTGATATTTTTACAAATGCCTACAGATCAGTTAAGACATATCTGGGTTACAGTCTCTCTAAGGAAGATGAAGCCCAGATAAGATCATTAGTCAATGATGTTGTTCAGAAGACAGACAAAATGATTCAGTCATTTAACATTTCAAAGATGGGCTACAACATCAGCTACATTCAACAACTCATAGATTACATCAAAGAAAGAATAACTGAACATCAGAATGGACCAGTTAATTATGTGTTTAAGAATGAATTCTTCATGGATTTGGTTCTTTCCATCTGTAAGAAAGCAAATCAGATGATCCTTGACCAACACAGACTGTTTAAAGAGGCAAATGACCCTAAAATATATGTTAAGAAGAAAGAAGAAGAGTATTACAGTATTTTCAAGAAATATTGTCATGGAGCAACATCAGCTGCCATTTTTGGTGAGATCATCTGTCAGAAACTCAAAGAGCCCATTGAGCAGAGCATCTACAAGAAGACTGCCAGACAGCTAGCAAATGATATGAGAACAGACTATCCATCACTGAATGGAAACAGATCAAATCTCGAGAAACACATCCTGGAGACACTGGCAGAAGAGGAGGATTTTGACAAATACATGAACTACGTTTGTAATCCCAGAGATTATTTCAAGAGTTTCATCAGAGATGAAGTCAGTCGCTACATCACTGATAAGTTCAGTGTCCTTGTTTTACCCAAGATGAAGAAGAACATTGAACTCCTGGAGCAGAAGATCATGGAAGTTGTATATGAATCTACTGAACATGTTCAAGAGAAAAGTGGAGATGTTGGTTTGTGGTTGAAGAGGTTTGCACAGCAGCTCTCAGATGAGCTGATCTTCTCTGAAAAAGACCTCAGTGGAGTCAAACATGATGATGTTGAGGATTTCAACCTGCTAAAAGACGTGATGAAGAAAGAACTTCCTTCTATAATGACAGACATCAGCAGTAGATTCAACACAAATCATTTTCCAGTAAAGTTGGAAATCAAGTTCAGGCCAGATGAGCTTCTGATTGATGACTTATGTCAGTGCTGTTGGGTTCAGTGTCCATTCTGTGCAGCCATCTCCACCAACACCATAGAAAACCATGATGGAGATCACAGTGCTGTTTTCCATCAAGTGAGAGGAGTAAACGGGATCGAGTTCAAGAATATAACAAACTTGTCTGTTTGGATCTGCACATCATCAGTAGCAAGCAGTAGCAATCGATCTTTTTATCACAATGCCTCAGATAAATCATTCAAATACAGGGAATACAGAAAAGCACAAGGAGATTATGCGAAGTGGAGCATCACCCCTGATCTCTCTGCACTGCCCTACTGGAAGTGGTTTGTGTGCAGATTCCAGAAAGATCTTGAAAAATACTACAATATGACATTTGATGGTCCTGGTAAGATCCCACATGAATGGACGACATACTCTAAAGAGGATGCTATAGAGAGTTTGAATAAATACATCTAATTTAACAAGTAAAGTTTGTTTAGGTCTATAGACCTATCATTATATGAAATACAGAACACAGAATGAAATGATTTTGTTTCTGACTTGACTTCAGTGAGGTTGAAATCATCTAACTGCTAACAGAGTACATTACAGCAGTGGTTCAGAATGTCTACTTTGTCTTGTCCATTTAAAATGCAAAAGCACTGAAATATAACTATCATACTCATGCTGAACATGCCATGTCCTGACTATGTAAAACGATGTCAGAACTGAATGTTGCAGAATTAATCTTCATATGAATGCATACACTGTGCAATGTATCTCCATGCATTTATTTTCATGTTAATGTCATGCTTGGTGTTTTAGTCAATAATTGTAATCTGATTAAAAGAATATGATAAAAGCATTTGTAATTGAGATAAATGATGTGTTACTCTTAACCCTGCATGTGACTCATGGTTATAAAAAAAAATCACACTGTAGCACAATGTAAGCATGTTCTGTTATACATTTCTTGATTAAGTGAACTCTGAATAAATCTGTTACTTCAATTCTCTAAAGTATATTTCTGTTTAATGTTCAGATCACATCTATTTTCAACACAGTTTAAGGGGAGACACTGCAGGCAAAAACGTAGTTTTTTCATGCACCTGTCAAGTTTGAGATTTTTGTCTTTTTGGTGTTTCATAAAGTGTTTTTTTGGAAAGCAAGAATCCAAAAAACAATGTTAAGTGTTTCTTTTATAGCATATTATCTATTTGTGTGAGTAGATTTAAAATACAATACATATTTCCGTTGTTTTCCCAAAATGAGCCATAAATCTCCACTTCAGCACTTACACACACCAAACTTGACTTGGTTTTTACAGAGGGATTTGTTAAAATATAATTTGCTTGATTTTATACAACATTTTATTTCCCCCAAAATGGTAAAAAATATAATTTTTCCTGTCTGTGTTTTTTCTAAATTATGGCGTGACGAAATGAGATCCCAAAATCCCCTCTGTAAAAACTTTTGACTAATATGTCAAAAAAAAAGTTTTTTACAAGAATTTTGAAACTGACTTCATCCAGTGTTTAAATTTTTGTACTAGAAATGTTTGCATATTAGTGCATATTTCATTAAATAATGACTCATTTGCATATTTAAACCTAACATTTTAGAAAACGTCTCGGGTTACGTATGTAACCTTAGTTCCCTGAGGGAACGAGACGCCGCGTCTAGAACGCTATGGGGAACGCCATTGGCGGGCCGCACTCTGAACTATGTCTAACAACCAATGAATGACGGGGGGTGACGTCACAGGCGCGGTGACGTCACCAACCAGGAAGTATAAAGCACGTGCGTTTGAAGCCGGCGGCAGCTCTTAGGAATGAAGCGAGCGCCGCAGGGTGCGGGAATTATGGTCCGAGACGCGGCGTCTCGTTCCCTCAGGGAACTAAGGTTACATACGTAACCCGAGACGTTCCCTTCCGGGAACTCGAGCCGCGTCTAGAACGCTATGGGGAACGAGACTACCAACGCCCCCATAATTTCCGAGCCCTGCGAGTGTCTGCTCAACCAGGGTGGAAAAAGAGAGAACCCTTGTCTAGCATTACGCGGACAAGAAGGTCCCTGTAGTCCTCGGCCCTCGGGCACACGAGGAATGGTAGTCTTCCTCTGTCTGGTCGCCAGCCAGAACGAGAGGTACTCCACGGCCCTCAGGCACACGCAGAGTCTTAGTCCTTTGTCTGGGAGTTAGCCAGAACAAGAGGGACCGAATGACCACTGTCTAGCACTTGGCGGACAGATGGTGTGGGAAGTCCTCGGTCCGCAGACCCACGAGGACGGTGAGCTCGACCTCAAGGCTCCTCGGCCCTCGGGCACACGAGGAGAGGGTGATCCTTTGTCTGGGGGTTCAGCCAGAACAAGAGGGATCCAAGGCTCGGCCTGGAGCTCCGCCAGGACGCGAGGGAATAAGCCATTGTCTAGCATTACGCGGACAAGAGGGCACTGCAATCCCCGGCCCTCGGGCTCACGGGGAAGACAGTAGGTGCCTCTGCCTGGTAGCCAGCCAGTGCATGAGGCACTCCTCGGCCTTCTGTGAAGGCAGACGAGGAGTCTTAGTCCTTGGTCTGGGGAAAGCCAGAAACCAGAGGGACCGGAGTACACTCGGTCTGATAGCATCCGCGTCAGAACACGAGGAGAATTAAGCCATTGTCTAGCATTCCGCGGACAAGAGGGCTGTACAGTTCTCGGCCCTCGGGCACACGAGAACCGTGACCTCTGCCTGGTTCGCCAGCCAGTGCGAGAGGCACCCCTCGGCCCTCGGGCTCACGAGGGGTCTTAGTCCTTTGTCTGGGGGTTCTGCCAGGACAAGAGGGACCGAAAGGGCTTTTGTCTAGCTTTCACGGACAAAAGGGGTAAAGTTTTGCAGATCTCTTATGAGTGGCGAAACGACTTCTCTTCTTTCCGCAGAAAGAATGCGCCTTGAGAAGTCTCCTCCTGGCTAGGGAGGTGGCTGACCCTCTAGGCCTAGCGCACTAGACCGAGAGTACAGCCGAGCCTGGAGCGGCTCTGAGGTCGAGCTCGTAATACCTAACGAATGTTAGGGGCGTGGACCAACCCGCAGCATTACAGATGTCTTGTATTGGGACACCTGCCGTCAGAGCTCTCGAGGCACTCATGCCCCGAGTAGAGTGAGCCTTGAGTCCCATCGGTGAGGGGAGATCAGAGGACTCGTAAGCAGTAGTTATGGCATCGATGATCCATCTACTAATAGTGGGCTTTTAAGCTGGGCTCCCCCTCTTAGGGGGGCCGTAACAGACAAACAGTTGCTCTGTTTTACGCCACGTGGCAGCTCTGTGGACGTATGCGTCTAAAGCTCTGACTGGGCACATGCAGTTTAACTTCCTGTGACCTGGCTCCACGTATGGAGGAGGATAGAACGCCTGCAGCGTTACTGGCTGCGGTGCTAGGGAGGGGACCTTCGGGACGTACCCGACCCTGGGATATAGAAAGGCCTTGGCCATCCCTGGGGCAAACTCTAAATGAGATGGGGCCACTGAAAGGGCCTGCAGGTCGCCTACTCTCTTGAGGGAGGTGAGTGCTAACAGGAGCGCCGTCTTAATTGTGAGGGCGCGGTCCGTAGACTCCTCTATAGGCTCGAATGGAGGCTTGCAGAGAGCTTCTAGCACCACAGCGAGGTCCCACGTGGGGACCCTGGGTGTCACTCGAGGCCTCAGCCTGAGCGCACCGCGGAGGAACCGTATGACCAAGGGCTCTCTACCTACTGAGAGGCCACCTAAAGGGGCGTGGTAGGCACTTATGGCCGCCACGTATACCTTTAGTGTGGAGTGAGCTAGCCCTGCGGATAAGCGAGACTGTAAGAACTCCAGAACTGTACCAACCGGGCAGTTGACTGGGTCTAGGTGGCGCTCGTGGCACCATCTCGCGAATAAGTTCCACTTAAGGCCATACAGTTTCCTCGTAGAGGGAGCTCTGGATTGGAGAAGGGTCTCAACAACCTCGGTTGAGAGACCCGCTCCTATGAGTTGTGCCCCCTCAGGGGCCACACCCATAACCTCCACCTCTCTGGGTGGGGGTGGCATATTGCGCCCCCAGCCTGAGACAGGAGGTCCCTCCTGACGGGAATCTCCCACGGAGAGCCGTCTAGGAGAGATACCAGGTCCGAGGATCATACTCGTGCCGGCCAGTACGGGGCTACTAGTAGCAGCCGCACTAGAAACCGACGGACCCGTTCCAGAACTCCCGGGAGCAGAGCGATCGGGGGAAAGGCGTACAGACGCAGCCTCGGCCACGTCTGTGCCATGACCTCCAGCCCCAGTGGAGCTGGAGGAACTAGAGAGTACCAGAGGGGACAGTGCGATATCTCCTGAGTCGCAAACAGGTCCACCTGTGCCTGGCCAAACACTCTCCAGATCTGCCTCACCACCTCTGGGTGAAGCATCCATCCCCCGGGCCTCGGCCCCTGCCTTGACAGGACGTCTGCTCCCATATTCAGATGTCCAGGGATGTGGACTGCTCTCAGGGAGAGGAATTTCTCTTAAGACCAAAGGAGTATCCGGTACGCCAGCTTGTATAAGGGGCGTGAGCGGAGTCCTCCTTGGTGGTTTATGTAGTGAACCACCGCAGTGCTGTCTGTACGGACCAGCACATGTCTGCTTCTTAGGTCTGGGAGAAACCTCTTTAGGGCCAGGAATACTGCCAGCATCTCTAAGCGGTTTATGTGCCACGAGAGATGGTGGGCATTCCATAGGCCTTGGGCTGAGCGGCCACGCATGACCGCTCCCCAACCGGCAAGGAAAGCGTCGGCCGCTAGCGTGATGCGGCGACCAGGCGCTCCCAGTACCGGTCCCTGAGAGAGGGACCAGGGTTTCCTCCACATGGCCAAGGCACGTAGGCAACGCCGCGTGACCTTGATCTTGCGGAGTGGGTTTCCCCTCGGGGAGAACCCCCTGGTCCTGAGCCACCACTGTAGTGGTCTCATGTGCAGCAGTCCAAAAGGTATCACGTTGGAAGCGGCTGCTATAAGACCTAACAGTACTTGAAACTGTTTGACAGTGAGTGACTGGCCTAGCTTTACTGCATTCACTGCGGTCAGTATGGAATCGACTCGTGCAGGAGACATGTGTGCCTGCGTGGAGATCGAATCCCACCCTACGCCTAAGTAAGTGGTCCTCTAAAGTGGAGAAAGCACATTCTTCTTGGCGTTGAGTCTCAACCCTAACTCTTTCATGTGAGCGAGAACAGCACCTCGATGCTGAACCGCTAACTGTTAGTTGAGTATGCGGATGCCCTGGAGTCACAATGGAGCCAGCGCAGCATCCACCCACTTCGTGAAAGTGCGGGGTGAGGAAGCTAGGCCGAAAGGAAGCACTCTGTCTTGGTAAGCCTTGCCCCTGAAAGCGAACCTGAGATACTTCCTGTGCTGAGGAACCAGAAAGTTCACTAAGGGTACCAGCCTCTCGGGACTGGTGTCTGGATTTACTTGAGGAACTAACTCGGAGTCCTGTAACAGCGAACTGGCAGGAAGCGCCGGAATTAGCTCCTCGGAAAACCCCCACGGGGGTTGCGAACTCTCCAGGGCCGCTACGTTTCCGGGCGGACCAGCTAGAGGATGTTCGCGGGAGATAGCCGCGCCCTGTAACACTGGCAGGGTTAGCTGACTCATCTCCTGAGGGCCACGAAGGGGTCTGAAACCCGCACCTGGAGGTACGGTGCAAACCCCCTCGAGAAGGGCTGCCCTCAACGGCCCTGAACCACAACCGTCAGGGCCGCTTAGCCGAGGACTTCCTTGACTGGAGGACGACCCTCAGGTCAGGCCTCTTCGTCTTGGAAGCCCCCGACTTAGAGCGCTGCTTTCCGGGTCCCCTAGGCTGGGCCGGGGGAGCACGGGCGGCAACGCTCTGCTTTTGTGCCTCTCTATGGGAGCTCATACACGGCTGAGGCTGCATCTTAGATGGAGCAGCAGCCTCAGAGGAGAACACGCGGCGAGGAAGGAAAGTTCTGAACGCCGCCGCCTGCTTGCGGGCCTCCTGGTGCCTGGCCACAACGGTATCAACCGAAGCACCAAAGAGGCCAGATGGTTGCAGGGGGGCGTCTAGAAGCATGACCCTGTCCTTGTCTTTTATGTCGGACAGGGTCAGCCAGAGATGCCTCTCCGCGGCCACCAGGGCTGCCATAGACCGCCCAACAGCACGGGCGGCCTCCTTGGTGGCGCGGAGAGCGAGATCTGCAGTTTTTTGCATCTCTGTAACGCTAACTTCCTCGCCGCTGCTGAACTCCTTCAGCAGGTCAGCCTGGTAGGCTTGCAGGATGCCCATGGTGTGAAGGCAAGACCCTGCTTGACCTGCTGCCGTGTATGCCTTACCCATCAGGCCAGAAGTGACTTTAAGGGGCCTGGTGGGCAAGGACGGAGCCTTCAAGGACGACGCCGAGCCGGGTGACAGATAGCCCGCAAGCGTCTGTTCAACCCGTGGCATCGTCCTATAGCCATTCTCCTCTGCCCCCCCCACATTTCCATAATTTTCAGCGGGGGAGAAAAGACGGGAGGAGTATGGCTTTTCCCACGATCTCGCTAGCTCTTGGTGGAGATCGGGGAAGAAGGGAAGGCTCCGTTTTGGAGGTGCTGACTTTGTCCGCAGGAAGCGATCATTTAATCGGCTTCGCTGCGGCTCATGTGATTGCTGTTGTTCTGCGGGCCATGTGATGTGTAGTTTGGCTACCGCATTAGTCAGCACCTCTATGAGCTCCTCATAGTGAGGCGAGCGTGATGGCGGTTGTGGTTCCTCTGTAACACTTTCAATGTCAACCTCCTCGGAGGAAGACAAGAGGAACTCGGGGACCTCCTCCCGGGGGGAAGAAACCGCAGCGCGGGCTTCCACATCCAGGAGGAGATCGCTCGATCCGCTGAGTGAGGGCGGAGATAGGGGATCACCCGTCTCCATACCCTCCAGCAGATCGAGCTGCGAGCCCCACGAGTGCAGCAGCCGCTCCGCCTCGGCGGAAGCGGGGCCAGACCCACGGGGCACGCTAGTGAAAACCCCCTCCTCGAAGAGGGCTTTCCGGGAGCGAAGCAGACGCACCGGCAGGCGTTAACAGTGCTCACAGCCAGCCTTTTCGAGGGCTGACTGTGCATGCTCCGCTCCCAAGCAGACCACACATAGACTGTGTGTATCCCCACCAACAATGAAGCGTTGGCAGGGAGGGACACACTGTCTATGCGGGCGCTTAACCACCATCAAACTCTTTTTCTTAATAGGTTGTAAAGATGCCATTCTACTCAAATAAAAGTGTGTCAAACTGGACACAAAAACAGCAGAAATGGCAAGACAGACACAGACACAGAGCGCTCTCGCTGAATGACAAAAGCTGCCGCCGGCTTCAAACGCACGTGCTTTATACTTCCTGGTTGGTGACGTCACCGCGCCTGTGACGTCACCCCCCGTCATTCATTGGTTGTTAGACATAGTTCAGAGTGCGGCCCGCCAATGGCGTTCCCCATAGCGTTCTAGACGCGGCTCGAGTTCCCGGAAGGGAACTTGCAATACAAAAAATGTTTGCAATTATCAATGTAATCAATCAACTGGATAAGAAAGGTGATAACTATTCGTTTTTTTTTTTTTTACCCTATTCACCAGCAGTGTCTTGCCTTAATGGAATGAAACCTACAGTACATATTCACACTCGACATTCAAGTGATCTTACTATGACTATGGATAGAAGCTGCAAGCATGTGAAGTTGATGGTAAATAAAGTAAATGGTCCTCCTCCTGACATAAAGGATACCACATGACAACCAATTCATTCTCAATGGAACACTTTACATATCTGCTTTACAAATTATGGATGTTATTAAAGAAATGACTCAACACAGTTAACAGAAATTGGTTTATTTTCTTTCTTAGCAAATCAACTTGCAATAGAACAGCTTCACTTCTTTGCAAATTATACCATAGACAGTAACTAAGGACAATGAAAATAGAGTGCATGCGTAATTATTATGCAAGTTGATATTCTGATTATATATTTATTTCAAAGCACATTTTACCAATTCCAAACCACATCAATCTAATTAAATATTATTCATTTTATATGTAATCATTTATAAGTGATATATAATTGTCCATAAGGGCTGGAAGTGAAAAAGAAAATCCATTATATTCAGGTGTGTGTTGTCAGAGTTCTACCACAGCCAGACCCACAAGCCACGCCCCCTGAAGACACACACAGTCACCTGACTTCTAATTACACACCTGATTTCACTTACCACACCCCTATATAAACCTGGACTGTTCACTTCACTGGCGTCTGGTCTACAGATCACGTCCCCATGCTATTGCTGTATCGACATGACTGTTTTGGACTCTGTGTTTCCCCGTCTTCTCCATTGGATCTACTTACCCGAACTTTGGAACTTCTCAGATAAGCATACTCACCTCAAAACCTGCTGCAAAATACTTACCGTTCTGTCAATAAACTCACCTTTGTTGTTTTATACGTACCTCCATCTCTGCCTCCTTGTATGCTGTGACATGTGTAATCATTAAGCAGGTTTACTTTTAGTTGGCTCATTTTATCTGTAAAAGAAAACCTGCCTATACTAAATATTAAGCACACCTGAATATAAGAGTTTTTCACCTCCAGCCTTCATGGACAATTATATATCACATATAAATGTATAAATTAAATACAAAAATAATAATAGTTATTAAGATTGATGTGGATCTATTTTATCAATGCAATCAGCTAGAACAATGGCAGTTAGCTCTATTTGGGGAACGGTGACTGGTTTAAGGGGTGTCACTCTGGATTTTCCAAGAAGAAAGGAGACACAAGTGGTGTTATAATTATTCTGTAATCTAAGATAAATCAGGGAGCCATATCTTTTTTTTCACTGGCATCTGACCTTGAACAGGATGTCCAAAGCCATGTGGCTTTAAACAATGATCAACTGTAAAGGCACTCAGATGATCCAGATTAGTAATCCATTTGATCCATTGCTTGTCTAGAACTGGTGGAATCTCATCATCCGAGCACAGTATAATTTGTCCTGCAACTCCTGTAGAATAAGCGTAACTAGTGTCAGTGGTGACAGGTATCTCAAAGAAACATACCCAGCTAACATAAGTCTAGCAGGCCAGCAGCGGACCACCAATGACAAAATTGGAGGCCCACCGGCAGACACCACCTGCGGTTCACCAGTGTTTTGTACATTTTGTACATGACATCAAAAACAACATACAACCACAATTTCACATTTATTAATATGAACAGATTAAATGCTTTACACAACATCCACATTTCAAAAATATCCTGTAATAAACAGCCAGATGTGTCTGGGACTCACTGGTGAGCATCTTCTAGCAACAAAGTAATGTTTATATGTCAATAATTCCAAGATAATACATGTCATGTGTTTAAAGTCATGTTCAGTTAAACAGACAAGCATTAATAAAGGGAAATTTGCAGATTTTTAACCCACATTGTATTGTCACACTGTCTTTGATATGTTAATTTACAATATTTGGATGATGCATAACGCATAATCATTTTGCGTCATCTGGCAGAATTTTGCTGACAAATAAATGGGATATCTCACGTAACTCAAAGAAAGAGTAAGCATTATTCGTTGACATGTTATACCATCATAGTACAAAGCTGGTTAAAAATCACCAAACTTACCCTTAAAGGCAAAGATTACAATATATGGATTATATTTGGCAGTTTTGTATGTTCATTTTTAACGTTTTTAACACCAAAATACAAATCAGAAATATTTATTGAGCAGCAAATTAGCAAATGAAATGATTTCTAAAGGATCATGTTACACTGAAGACTGAAGTAATGATGCTGAGTATTCAGCTTTGACTCACTGACGACTCACTGATGTTTGAATATCTAACAGATTACAACAGATGCGTGGTTATAATTGCCAAATATGTTGTGGAAAAAATGCATATGAATTGATTTAATGAGATTTCTCAGCTTACCTATGTTTCCTTCATCTGTCAACAGCTCCCTTTAGAAATGTTGGAATCTTGGAACTTTAAACTCAGTTATTTCGCACTCCTTGTAAGTGATGTCACTGATTAAGAGTACTGCACATATTTTAAGATTGATAAATTACCCTTCTTCCAATAACCCACTGACAAATTGCCAGCAAAACCTAAGCTACTACAACCTCTCATTTATACATAAAGATATAATTAAAAGCCAAAACTTTCATAAATAAGAGCTCAAGCTGTAGAGTTAATATAGAGTTAGGGCTACCTCTTCTGAAAACGGTTGAGATGTTAACATTTTAGAACTTTTTGGAAGACACTAAACCATTTTTATGAAGAAAATATTCAACAGAAGTATGTCGATTACAAGTAAGTTTGGTAAGGTTTCAACAACAGTCGCGTGCATTCACAGCAAACACATGTACCAGTTATGTAACGCATTAGTACTTTTTGATAATTTCATGACTTACTAATTGACAATGTAAATAGGACGTTGCATGCCTGTAAGTTCATTACCATTTTATATCTGTCACAATGTCTTTGATATGTAACCAATTAAAAAAACTGTAACGTCTGACTGGAGTCTGAACAGTTTGTTTTTCTGAGGTGAGAGACTTATTATTTCAGATTATAACGAAACTTTGTGAGATCTAGATGAAGGTGAAATGTAATGAAGAGAATAGCTTTTGTCGTAGCGTGCCCAGTAGAAGTCAAGGGGAGGTGGTCCAGATGGTCTTCCCATGTCGAGCTGTAAACCCCCACATCAACAATGTAGGCTGCTGCAAAGTCCTCAGTACATTTCAGTACAGAGTCCATTGTCTTCTGAGAAGTTGCTGCAGCCCTATGAAGGCCGAACGGCATAAACCGAAAATGATAAAGCCCACTTGGACCCTAAATGCAGTTAGCCCCTTGGAAGTATCCGTCAATGATATCTGCAAGTAACCCTTGCATAAACCTAATGTGCTCAAGCTTTACCCAGGTGCTCTACAAGCTAATCAACCCTTGGCAAAGGGTAAGGGTCAAAGGCAGAATAAGCATTCAGCTTGAAGAAATCTACACAAAATCTTTGTGTGCCATCCTTTTTCGGCACCTAGACGACAGGGCCGCACCACTCGCTCCTTAGTCTCAGCCTCAGACGTCACGCCCACAGAACGTTGGCGAAACGTCTGATGGATATGGTACACTTAACTGGAAACACTTCAGGAATGTCGAAGTCGTCATCTGATTAGTTGAATTTGATCGGATTTCCGGGAGATGCGAGTGTCACATTTATATTCGGTCCGCCGGGAAACAAAGCGCAGACTGATTTACTCTGTTTTTTGCTAAAGGTGCTTATGTAGACGCCATTGTTGTTATACACTTTTGCAACATGCACAAACAAATTACTGACTTAGTGCTTGTTCTCCCTCTTCTTTGTTAACTTTCAATGCTGGTTATTTCAATGACTGACTTGTTGCATGCCAGTGTCAGGGTTGTGGACTTATTTCTAGCCACTAGAGGTCCCCACTGCTTTTTGGGGGGGTTAGTCTCTGTCATTATACAGTATATGATAGTTAACACCTATGTGTCATTTCTGTTTGTGTATTTAAGGCACCTTTTGTCCTGAGTACTTTGCTCATGTTTCTAATGCCATGACCAAGTGTAGCTCAGTCTCATGCTCTGCTTAATGGATTTATCCTAAAATGACATTGGGTCATCTGGTATAGTTCCTTTGTTTTGATTTCTGATTTGCTCTTTAAGTCACTAAGGGACTTTCTATATGAACTTTTTACCTTCTGGATTGACTTTGTGAACCTTTGGGAATCACATTTTGGAAGTGTTTACTTTTTATTTTTTGAATGGACTCCTGTGAAGTTTACTTTTGTATGCCTTCTGAATTTACATTTTGGAACTACTGTTAAACCTTTTTGCACTACTGGAAAACTTTGAGGTTGACCTTCTGGATTTGTCTTGAGTTTTTTGGACCTGCATTTTCATGACTACTCGCTCCTTGATGCCTGAATCACCCCCCTTTCCAGCATTACATTTACTTCATTTTTCAGCTCTGGTATAAGCCTTGCAGGGACTCTGCAGCATGTCTGATGAACTGGACCAGGTGATAAGAGGCGGATTTCATGCTGCATTACCTCTGTTCTACCTGGTTTGTTGCTGAAGAGGCCCTCAGGAATTAGTGATAGGATATTTCCCTGCTTCCCCGATTTAAGGTGACTCAAATCAGGAAAAACAGAAGAATTCATAGATGTTGGGAAGTATTGTTTACTAGTCTCCTCCTCCACGACCTTTCGTGCAAACAGCTGGTCTGATGGTAGTCCTGGTCTATCCTGCCAGCTATTTGATGTAAAAGATTTGACTTTTCTTCCGTCAATCCAGCAGGTATAGTTCATAATTGACAGGAAAGCAACTTTTGGCTACCATAACACTGTGTCAAAGGCTGATCGCCTCCATGCCACGCCGCCTTGATGCTGGAATTAGTGCAAAAGGAGGCCCAACAAAGTACTGAGGACATAATACAGTACATTAACACACTTTTTTTTAGAAGGCCAACATGTGTTTAAGATCATTTTTATTGGTCACGTGAAATATTCTAATTTTGTAAAATACTGGATTTGTGTTTTTTTTTTCCTTTAATCCGTAATCATTAAAACTGAAACAAAGAAAGCCTCGAAATATTTCACTCTGTGTGTAGTGAACTAATATAACATACAAGTTTCATTTTTTGAAACAAATTATTGAAATAAATGGACTATCCCTCGATATTCTGATTTTTTTGGCACATACCTGTAGTTGCAGAACAGAATGCTGTAAGTTTGCACGAAGATGTGGTTGTAGAAGATGTGGAGTTCACATGAACATCTAGTAGAGGTGCAAAACACAACACTCTCACTTTGCATTACTGAACAAAGCCCCACTTGAAATCCAAAAGGTTCTTCATGAGGGTGGCCACATGAGGATTTACAGTTGCAAGTTTGCCCGTCTTCTTGGATACCACCTTCACCTGGCTGTCCTTTGTCCCTCTCTCATAGTTCAAACCAATGAAGCACCTGAAAAGCAGTAAAGAAATATGAGATATTAGGCTTGATGTAATGCAGGACTCAACGATAGCGTGGTAAGATCCAAGTGCGAGCTTTATTACAGATCGTAGTCAAGACGGGCAGGGTCGAACACCAGCAAACAGTAATATCCAGAGCAAGACAAAAGCGTAATCCAGTAAATACAGGCATGGGTCAAACTCCAAGAGGGCAGTCCAAAGTATCAAAATAAACAAGACAATGAAGCAAGACAAAACCATGGCAATGGCAAAATAACTATGACTATGACAATGAAAATAAAACCGTGGAAAAAAACAAGGCAATGAAACAAGAGAAACGCTTAGCAAACACAGCAGAGTCCGCACAGCAAAACAATACTTCACGAAGCCTGTTTGGTTTAGGCCCTGCTTAAATGGCCACCAAACAGGAAGGCTCCCTCTACTGGCTTGGCATTACACTTGGTAAGTAAAAATCAGCTGCACTTAAGACTACTCTAAGATGTTTACTCATGATTAGACATGACCCCTGTTTTTCATAATTATGAGAAAATTATCTAATTTCTGATTACAACAATACCTGTGAAGGACTGACACCCACCCTGTGAGGACTTTTGTGAGAAAAATTATAACAACTCTGAATCAATGTACAAAACTGCTAAATGCTCCTTATATAATCATGATCACAACATGTAAATATTAATTTAACATGTTTTAGATTAACTGAACACATTGTGTTAACTAAATGCATGATTTGTATTACCTTAGAACTGTACATTTCTGCCAAAAATTACTTTGACACAGATCACTATAAATTGTGGAAAAATGCATTTTTTTTTTTGTAAAACTACTTTAAAAAGAATATGTTACAGCACTATACAAATAAACAAGATTTGAATTGAATATTGACAAACTATTATAATTAAAGGGTTAGTTCACCATAATGAAAATTCTGTCATCAATTATGCACCATCGTGTCATTCCATTGGGGAGGGTCAGGATGTGCTCAACATCTGCTGCAGTGGCTGACATCTGCAGAACATAGACAATAATATACAAATTATGAATAAAAATGTGTGCTCAGTCATAGCAAATATAAATAAATAAATAATAATGAACAAAACCTACATCAGCACGGAATATCAGTCCCTCTGTAATAATAATAAATTATTATTATACTAAGTAATAAATTGCAAATACACAAGCTAACATTAGCTAACTAACTTTGCTGTTTCAGTAGACATGACAATCAAACAAATCGACTTGTTATTAGCAAATAAAATAACAAAGTTATAGATTTTTGTAAATACTATGAACAGGGTAACACTGACAATAATTAAATTGCATTTACCTTAAGTAGACGATGAGGAAAACACTATGTAAGAATGTGTCATTCAGTTTGGTGATACCGGCAGCACACAGTCGGAGTGAATCGTCTTCTTGAACTCTTCTGTTGCTCTTTAATCACTGTACACCTGCAATGTTACTGCTGATGAAACTTGATCCGTTGTAATTTTGCTCAGACTGAGAAAAAAATGATGTGTCGTGGTTTGCTCTGAGGAGTTCTGAGCTGTCTTGAGCAACAGCTTCGCCCATGTGACTAAACTTAAAAAATACTGTTGTATACCGTAAAATTAAACAGTAGCTTGCAATTAATAAATTGTTCCTCAAATGTATCCTCATTCACAGTATACCACTGTATTTACGTAAAACGATGCCTTACTGTAGGAAAATTCCTGTATTTTTACAGCAATTTTTACAGTGTGTATATGTATATAAATCTATTTGTACATAAAATCACTTTTGTAAATGTAATTTTTGTTACAAACAACAAAATAGGACGTCATTAATTAATAATAACTTGTTACATTTATATAGCACTTTTCTAGACACTCAAAGCACTTTACAGAGTCAGGGGTATCTCCTCATCCACCGCCAGTGTGCAGCATCCACTTGCATGATGCAACGGCAGCCGTAGTGCGCCAGAAAGCCCACCACACACCAGCTTACTGGTGGAGAGGAGACAGAGTGATGAAGGCAATAGGAATATGGGGATGATTAGGAGGCCAATGGGCAAATTTGGCCAGGATGCTGGGGTCACACCGCTACTCTTTTCGAAAAACATCCTGGGATTTTTAATGACCACAGAGAGTCAGTAACTCGGTTTAACATCTCATCCGAAGGACGGTGCTTTTTGGCACTATAGTGTACCCTTCACTATACTGGGATGCTAGGACCCACACAGACCACAGGGTGAGCACCCCCTGCTGGCCTCACTGGCACCTCTTCCAGCGGCAACCTAGTTTTCCAAGGAGGTCTCCCATCCAGGTACTGACCAGGCTCAACCCTGCTTAGCTTCAGTAGGCAACCAGTCTTGGGCTACAGGGTGATATGGCTGCCGGCTCAATGGCTCATTGACCCATGTGAATGTGAGTGTGAAATGTCTTTCTTAGAAAAATAAGCAGCCAACCATCTGCACTATTTTCTGAACTGGTGTCTTCTTGCTGCTGGTGAGATGCAGAATATTAGAACATTCGAAACTCTATTATTGTACATTTTTCAATATCAAACTGTTAAAATCCGTTATATTAAAAGTTTTTAATTGTTTTTGTTGTTGTTGTTTTTTCAGTATAACAAATTAAAATGTAACAGTGGTGCATGTGCAAAGTGATATTCAGATAAAAAAGACAAACATTCAAAAATAAAATTAATGGTTTATTCAAAAGGTTCTCATGTTACATAAATGTCACCATTTCCTGCAAATGACCCATGTTTGTATTTTGTACAGGTACATAATCGCTATTAGCAACAAGTGACATTATCAGAGGTTTAAAGAACTTTGTAATACGTTTCAAGAAAAGTAGAATTAAATATTAATTTGCTGGTTTTGACAAGGCTTCGTAAGATAACTGTTTAGTATCACATTTGACCTGAACTTTGTAAATTACACACCTGACCTGAATTGTAAATTTGGTGATTGATGACTAAAGGGTCTCTAGACAGTGGTGTAGCGAGAGACCCCTGGACAGGAGCGGAATGGAGACGGGACGCTGGGAAAGACACCTAGGAACACAGGCAAATGAGGAGTTGTGGTGCTAGTGGGTATCTGCCTCCTCTGACGGTGTGGCACGTAGCGGAAGTTTAGCGGAGGTTTGACAGCACGAACAGAACCACCAGCTTCCTCGGATGACTCTGCAGATTCAGTGGACTCACTGGAAGAGGTGGGCAGGGTGGAGTCTGCTGCTGGGTGTGATCCGGGTCCTGCAGGGATGGCCTGATACACAGGGTCAGCTAGCTGAGGTGTTACTCTCTCATCTCGGAAAGAGGGCTTATGGATATGAGGAATATGAGCGTTGTGGGCTGGACTTTTGGAAAACTTGTCCCCTCGCTGTGTCGGAGTGACAACATGCACCTGTGAATCAGTGACAATGTGCTGAGTGACATCCTCACAAAAACATACAGCGCAAGCAGTGTAGTCTGATCATGAAATAAATGAGTCAAGACACTCTCAAAGACACATGTCTTAGTATTTAGGTCACTGAAAAATACAAACAAACAAAAAAACTCTTCACACAGTTTGCCTTACAAACTTTTAGCTTGGCACAACAGTGCGTTTCATCCAAAATGCACTAAAACTACCAAAATACTTACAAAATCACTACCCTAGTGAACAATAAATCTACTAAAATGTATTGGAAAAGTTGAAATACTATGAGAATAAAGTTGAAACACTACGAGAATAAAGTTGAAATACTACGAGAATAAAGTTGAAGTTAAAATACTATGAGAATAAAGTTGAAATAATATAAGAATAAAGTTGAAATACTATGAGAATAAAGTAAAATAAAAAAAATAAAAAATTTTCATGCTAAGCATACTACAAGTACATTTACATTTTTATGTACTTAATATAACCCTGAAATTGTACTTTCGTTATACTAAACTGGTATACTTTTTTTAGTCTGCTAAATTGGAACAACTTAATGCACTTTAATTGCACTTTAATCCAAATAAAGATATATCAAACTAAGGCCAATAATTAAAGACCAATATTATTCAAATGCCATGCAAACCTCATCAATCATGACATTAACCCTCTGGGGTCCGAGGGTGTTTTGGAGTCCTGAAGAAGTTTTTACATGCCCTGATATTTGTGCTTTATTTTAGGTTTAATACTAAGACATGTGCATTGTGCACAAGTAGTACTCCAAATAAAATTTAAGTATAATTTTATATCAGTAAGTCTTGAGCATTATATAAATATGTTAATAGATTTGAACTATACTTAGTATGAAATAATTGTATGTTAAATATATTGTTTATTTTACTGGGGTAGCAAGAGTTGTCACAAATCAAACACACTAACAACACTAAGAAACACTAACACCAGGTGATACTACGAGAATAAAGTTGAAATACTACAGGAATAAAGTTGAAATACAACTAGAATAAAGTTTTAATACTACAAGAAATAATACGAGAATAAAGTTGAAATACTATGAGAATAAAGTTGAAACACTATGAGAATAAAGTCGAAATGTTACGAGAATAAAGTTGAAATATTATGAGAATAAAGTTGAAACACTACAAGAATAAAATTGAAACACTACAAGATAAAAGTTGAAACACTACAAGGATAAAGTTGAAACACTATGAGAATAAAGTCGAAATGTTACGAGAATAAAGTCGAAATGTTACGAGAATAAAGTTGAAATGTTACGAGAATAAAGTCGAAATGTTACGAGAATAAAGTCGAAATGTTACGAGAATAAAGTTGAAATACTAAGAGAATAAAGTTGAAACACTATGAGAATAAAGTCGAAATGTTACGAGAATAAAGTTGAAATACTAAGAGAATAAAGTTGGAATACTATGAGAATAAAGTTGAAATATTACGAGAATAAAGTTGAAACACTACAAGAATAAAATTGAAACACTACAAGATAAAAGTTGAAACACTATGAGAATAAAGTTGAAACACTACAAGGATAAAGTTGAAACACTACAAGGATAAAGTTGAAACACTATGAGAATAAAGTCGAAATGTTACGAGAATAAAGTCGAAATGTTACGAGAATAAAGTTGAAATACTAAGATAATAAAATTGAAATACTTCCAGAATAAAGCCGAAATGTTACGAGAATAAAGTTGAAATACTAAGAGAATAAAGTTGAAATACTTCCAGAATAAAGTCGAAATGTTACGAGAATAAAGTTGAAATACTAAGAGAATAAAGTTGAAATACTAAGATAATAAAATTGAAATACTTCCAGAATAAAGCCGAAATGTTACGAGAATAAAGTTGAAATACTAAGAGAATAAAGTTGAAATACTAAGAGAATAAAGTTGAAATACTATGAGAATAAAGTTGAAATACTACGAGAATAAAGTTGAAACACTACGAGGATAAAGTTGAAACACTACGAGAATAAAGCCGAAATGTTACGAGAATAAAGTTGAAATACTAAGAGAATAAAGTTGAAATACTATGAGAATAAAGTTGAAATACTACGAGAATAAAGTTGAAACACTACGAGAATAAAGTTGAAACTACGAGAATAAAGTTGAAACACTACGAGAATAAAGTTGAAATACTATGAGAATGAAGTTGAAACACTACGAGAATAAAGTTGAAACACTACGAGAATAAAGTTGAAACACTACGAGAATAAAGTTGAAACACTACGAGGATAAAGTTGAAACACTACGAGAATAAAGCCGAAATGTTACGAGAATAAAGTTGAAATACTAAGAGAATAAAGTTGAAATACTATGAGAATAAAGTTGAAATACTACGAGAATAAAGTTGAAACACTACGAGAATAAAGTTGAAACTACGAGAATAAAGTTGAAACACTACGAGAATAAAGTTGAAATACTATGAGAATGAAGTTGAAACACTACGAGAATAAAGTTGAAACACTACGAGAATAAAGTTGAAACACTACGAGAATAAAGTTGAAACACTACGAGAATAAAGTTGAAATACTGGAAGATTAAAGTCAAAGTCAAAATATTACGAGAATGAAGTTGAAATGCTACTAGAATAAAGTTGAAATACAACGAGAATAAAGTTGAAATACTACTAGAATGAAGTTTAAATACTATGAGAATAAAGTTTAAATACTATGGGAATAAGGTTGAAATACAACGAGAATAAAGTTGAAATACTACTAGAATGAAGTTTAAATACTATGAGAATAAAGTTGAAATACTACGAGAATAAGGTTTAAATACTACGAGAATAAAGTCGAAATACTACTACAATAAAGTTTAAATACTACAGGAATAAAGTTGAAATACTACTAGAATAAAGTCGAAATACTACAAGAAATAATACGAGAATAAAGTCAAAATAATATGAGAATAAAGTTGAAATCCTACAAGAATAAAGTCAAAGTCAAAATACTACAAAAATAAAGTGGAAATACTACAACAATAAAGTCAAAGTCAAAATACTACAAAAATAAAGTGGAAATACTACAACAATAAAGTCAAAGTCAAAATACTACAAGAATAAAGTGGAAATACTATGAGAATAAAGTCCAAGTCAAAATACTTTGAGAATAAAGGTAAAATACACGAGAATCAAGTTGAAATACAACAAGAATAAAGTTTAAATGTTACGAGAATAAAGCTTAAATAAAGTCGAAGTCAAAATACTTTGAGAATAAAGTTGAAACACTATGAGAATAAAGTTGAAATACTATGAGAATAAGGTTTAAATACTATGAGAATAAAGTTGAAATACTACTAGAATAAAGTTTTAATACTACAGGAATAAAGTTGAAGTACTACAAAAAATAATACGAGAATAAAGTCGAAATAAAATGAGAATTTGTCATGACTCTGGGCTGCTGCCTTTCCCTTCGCCACACGATGTCGCTGTTTTCCCTTCCCTGCACTACACTTCCCTGATTGTTGCACCTGCCTTGATTGTCACCTGTCTTCCCCAGCTGATAACACTTATGATTTGTCTTTATAATCTCCACACTTCCACTACCCTGGTGAGTCTGCATTGTTTCCTGTATGCTGTCTTCCGTATGGTTTGTTTCTGTGTTTCTGGCTCCTGGATCTTTGACCGTGTTTCAGTTTTGTTTATTTGTGTGTGTGTGTTTCAAGTCGTGTTGTGCCGTGTTGGCCGTTTGTTTGTTTGTTTATCTGTTTATTGTCAATTAAAAACACTCTCCTGCATTTGGACCCAGACCCTTTATCTCTACGTGACAGAATTAAGTTGAAATTCTAGAAGAATAAAGTCAAGGTCAAAATACTACAAAAATAAAGTGTAAATACTACAAGAATAAAGTCGAAGTCAAAATACTACAAAAATAAAGTGTAAATACTATGAGAATAAAGTCAAAGTCAAAATACTATGAGAATAAAGGTAAAATACTACGAGAATAAAGTTTAAATACGACAAGAATAAAGTTTAAATGTTACGAGAATAAAGCTTAAATAAAGTTGAAGTCAAAATACTTTGAGAATAAAGTTGAAATACTATGAGAATAAAGTTGAAATACTACGAGAATAAAGTTGAAGTCAAAATACTATGAGAATAAAGTTGAAATAATATGAGAATAAAGTTGAAATACTATGAGAATAAAGTTGAAATACTATGAGAATAGAGTTGAAACACTACGAGAATAAAGTTGAAGTCAAAATACTATGAGAATAAAGTTGAAATAATACGAGAATAAAGTTGAAATACTACGAGAATAAAGTTGAAATACTACGAGAATAATGTTGAAGTCAAAATACTATGAGAATAAAGTTGAAATAATGAGAATAAAGTTAAAATACTATGAGAATAAAGTTGAAATACTACGAGAATAAAGTTAAAGTCAAAATACTATGAGAATAAAGTTGAAATAGTACGAGAATAAAGTCAAAATACTACGAGAATAAAGTTTAAATAATACGAGAATAAAGTTGAAATACTGCGAGAATAAAGTCGAAAAACTATGAGAATAAAGTCAAAATAATACGAGAATAAAGTTGAAATACTATGAGAAAAAAGTCAAAAGACTGTAAGAATAAAGTTGAAATATGAGAATAAATTTGAAATACTATGAGAATAGACTTGAAATACAACAAGATAAAAGTCGAAATACTACGAGAAAAAAGTCAAAATACTATGGGAATAAAGCTTAAATACTATGAGAATAAAGTTGAAATACTATGCGAATAAAGTCAAAGTCAAAATACTATGACAATAAAGTCGAAATACTACGAGAATAATGTCAAAATACAAGAAAAAGTGTGTAAATAAAGGTGTTTTAAAAGGTTCTTCACAGCGATGCTATAGAAGAACATTTTTGGTTCCACAAAGAACCATTCAGTCAAAGGTTCTTTAAAGAACCATCTCTTTTCTTACCTTACAATGTTCTTCAGATGTTAAAGGTTCTTTATGGAACCATTTAGACAAAAAAGGTTTTTCTATAGCATCATGAAGCACCTTTATTTTTAAGAGTGTAGTGGTGTCAAAATCTTTCTTCCTATCTTTAAGAATAATCAGATGGATTTAGCCAGACGTCAATCTGGGCGTAAGGAAGGAACTAACAGTCCATATTAGTCTTTCCATTTAGACTTTTCTAGAGGATAATAAGTGCACAGGGAGATTCAGATCAGCTCTGTTGGGTTTGGCTCAGTTTCCTTCTGTTACGTTGAGGTGTTGATTTACCTCAGTCATCTGGCTTTTAGAGCTGGAAAGTTCTCGCTTTCCAGTGTGTGACCTGGAGAAAAAAGCCTGACAAACAAATATGGATATTTAGGGTACCTGTGGGCGAAATATTTCACAGGACACCTTCACATCTTGCTGGTGCTGGCCAACAACCTCCCCGACACAGAACCCAACGGGCTGAAATGAAAAGAGACAGACCAAATAACCGCACTAGCGAAAGCAGACAGTTTGGCAAATTAGGGAACACTTCATCAAATAAAACTCTTTATGGTGTGAGAAAAATAACAGAAAATGTTAATAGTGATGGATGTTACGTCATTCACATGGGATCCAATTTACATCAACGTAATGGACGTTGGCAGGAACTCACCTCTTTACCTTCATGTCCTGGCTCACACAGAACCTCCGGGAATGAAGCGACTGAGCATTCCTGAACGGTGTACTCCACAAAGCTAGCGGGAAACGGGGAGCTCTAAGAAACAATGAAAAGATTCATTAAATCTGGCAGGAGATGGTGTCATAAAGGGTTAGTTCATCTAAAAAAGAGTTCTGTCATCACACACAGACTGTGTTTTCATTAAATATCTACTTGGGTCAAAAAAAGTCTTGTCTAAATTTCAGTTGGCTTGAGAAAGTCAACTTACTGAAATGCTATTTAAACTTCTTCTTCTGAGACTGAAATGTCCAAACGTTACTCCTCCTAGAGCTTTAAATCAGGTTTTCCTAGAAATGAGGATTGAAACTTGGAAAATCCCATAGACTTACATTGAGGGAATGTTCAACTGATCAACACTATTCAAACTCCAACTGACAAAATTCAAATTTAAACTGTCAGAATCCCTTCAGACTCAAACAAACGGACCTTCTATGAGCTATATTTATAATACATTTAAACTCATTTAAACTAGCTGCTAATCATGTTAGAATCGTGCTAACTGCACTCTAATCATGCTAAAACATGTTAGTGATATGCTATTCATTCTAGAAATATGCTGATAACTTGCTAATCATGCTAAGAACATGCTAGTAACTTGCTAATAAGGCTAACAGCATGCTAATCATGCTAGAAACATGCTAATAACTTGCTAATCGTGATAGAAACATGCTAGTGGCATGCTCATCATGCTAGAAACATGCTATTAACTTGTTAATAATGCTAACAACATGCTATCAACATGCTAATCATGCTAGAAAAATGCTGATAACTTGTTAATCATGCTAGAAACATGCTAGTAACTTGTTGATTACGTTAGAAACATGCTAGTAACTTGGTAATTATGCTAACAACGTGCTAGCAACATGCTAATCATGCTAGAAACATGCTGATCACTTGCTAATCATCCTAGAAAAAGGCTAGTAACTTGTTGATTATGTTAGAAACAAGCTAGTAACTTGTTAATCATGCTATAAACATGCTAATAACAAGCTAGTAACATGCTAATCTTGATAAAATCGTGCTAGCTATGTGCTAGCAACTTGTTAATAATGCTAGAAACATGCTGCCAACATGCTAACAACTTGCTAATCATATTAGATACATGCTAGCAACTTGTTAATCATGCTAGAAACATACTAGCAACTTGCTAATCATGATAGAAACATTCTAACAATATGCTAGCAACTTCCTTATCATGCTAGAAACTTGCTAGCAACATGTTAATCGTGATAAAATCAAGCTAGCAACATGCTATTAACATACTAATCAAACTTTAATCTTTTAAAACTACTTCAAACTATTTCAGACTGAAAACCATCAAACTTAAAACTAAAACATTTTAACATTTTTTTCACTTTTTTCTTTTAAACTTTTTAAATTTTAAACTTTTTCCAACTTTAAAACTTTTCAAACTTTTCAAACTTTCTTGTGCAGCTTTTTCAAGCCAACTTCAAGTTTGTCTTGACAAAAAAATTTATCTAGTTTTATTATGCTTTATTTTATGATTATTTATATTCAGCATATTTTTTGGGTGAATTTAAAATTTTAAGGATGAAAATGTGGAATAAAAAACAATGTACATGGGTCAAAGACGAAAAAGGCATAAAAACAGTAAGTGTAATACTGCTTTAAATTATTGTTTTATTTTTTATTTTTTTTATTTTTTTTATTAAAAGTTTTCTTTCTAATTTATCTTGCTTTTTTTTAGCCAAAATAATAAATATCATAAAATATTTCCTAATTTACAGAAGACACCCACTAAAATGTCATTCAGAGTAACTATCTTGTCAGGCATATCATCAATGACATATTAAAGGACAAAACCCCAAATACTAATTAGTTGTAATTCTAAATTTTTAAAATGTGCCACTATCCTAGGTTTTGCCCATCTGTCAGTAAGATTTTTTACTCATTTAAAACACAGTCAAATTTAATATGCTCCCTTATTCCTTTATATATTTTAATAAGTACAATCAGAATAACCATGTTGTTTGAATATTTACATAAATGCGCTGAATGACAATGTAACATTATTTCAATCAAATTTTGAGATTTTATTTTCCAAAAACTTATGTGAAACCCTAAAAGTAGACACTTTACTTGCATTTAATGTTATTTCTATAGACATAAAATCACTTTCGTAAATTTCTTTTGATGTGTACTTCTTGACATCTTTGACCTACATGCCATCATGGTACAATGTCATTTGACTTGCAACAATAATTTTCACACAATGGTTTGGTGTATGCATTTAAACCTATGCTGGTATTAATGCTGATTGGACAGTAGGTGGTGCTAAGAGGTCATTCTCACTGTGCAAATGCCTACACAGTAAAGATGCGCTCACAGTTTGGCAAAACTTTCCAATAGAAATCTGTGCGATCTGGACACTAGTGTGAGTTTGTGTAGTTTGAAAGTAAATTCTGTGTGAGTTGTACTATAATATGCTTTTAAGTTACTGAGAAAAGCACAAATGTCAGGGCATGTCTAAGCTTTGCAAGGGCCATAAAACCCCCTCAGAATCAGTCATTTTGTTTAGAGTGTTCTGCTTTTGAAGACAAATTGTATTCATACCTAAGTATCAGTTTTTGCTGTGTTGCATTTCCACTGCTTTAACCAGCAGATGTCCTCAGCTACATTTTTGAGTGCATCTAAATGGTGAATCTAGCTGGTGTAATATATCAGATTTAACAGTGTATTTTGCTGACATAGTTAATGTAGTGGAACAAAAAAACAAGAGGTTGTGTTTTTCACTTTTTTCAAGGCGACAAGACAGTATTGTTGAAACTAGTACAGGTAATTTAATGTTTTATGTTGCTCTGTTTTCTGTGCAGAGCTTCTAAAATAATTTTGTCTCCTGTTTAAACACACCAACCTTTAAATTCTAGTAAATTCTGATTAGGGTCAGTATTCGGTGCCTTGTGAACTTTTTTTTTTTTTTTTTTTTCAAATCAATTCTTACTGAACGTAAACAATGGCACTGAACTGAACAAAACTTGCATATTTTGCTGATTATTTGCCATTTGAAAAGTACAACCATAACAAAATGCTTGATTCTAACCCTAACCCATGCTAGCAACTTGCTAATCATGTTAGTAACATGCTAGAAACCTACTAACAACTTGTTAATCATGTTAGAAACATACTAGCACATTGCTAATCATGCTAGAAACATGTTAGAAACATACTAGCAGCTTGTTAATCCTGCTAGAAACATGCTAGCAACTTGCTAATCATGCTAGAAACATGCTAGTAGCGTGCTAATAATACTAGAAACATGCTATCTATCTATATCTATCTAGCTATTAAGCTTTTAAAACTACTTTACAAACTTCTTTATCTAGTTATCAAGTGCTACCTAAGAGATTAATTAGCTGGTTCAGGTGTGTTTGATCAGGGTTGGAGCTGAACTTTGTAGGATGGTAGATCTCCAGAAACAGGGTTGGGCAACCATGTTCTAAATTTAATTTTTTATTTCCTTTATTAATTTTGAAATGCTGCAAAACCAAGGTTCGAAACAGTTTGAAATTGTATTTGAAGCTGTTTGCTGAAATCATGTGACTTGAAACAATTTTGAAACAAGCTCCGAACCACTAATTAGAAAACAAAAATGTGTGAATATTCAGCGCTATCCCATGGCCAATTCATGGCTAATTTCTGTGACGGTTAAGTGTATAGGGTTAGAGTTAGTGTGGTCCTTTGTATGAATTTGAGGTCACACAAGTATGAGTGAGGTTGTATGAATTCTTGCAATTATTATACTAGTTATTAGGACACTGATACAGGAACTACTGTTTTGAAGAAAGTTCCCCTTGAAATATTACGGTGTATTGTAAACCTAAATGACACCACAGTTTAATGAATTCTTAGAACTGATAAATTGCCGTCTTTTGTGACCTGATGGGAGGCTCTGGTGATGGTGTCCACAGTCAGGCTAACAGGAAGTGTGCTCTGTCTGTTGTATTTAAGGAGGGAAGTCCGAGCAGCGGCGATGGCTTCATTACTGTCAACCGGCAGCAGAAGAGGACAGTCTGGACACGTCAAGCGCAACTTCTCTGGAGGGTCTTGTGGAAGTAAAGGAAAGAGAGCACTTCTTTAAGTAAAATAAAAGAAAAAGCTGAAATTGCATTGGTAAAATAGCAATGAAGCAATTACTTGAGTTTATTTGACAAAAGCAAGACATTCAAAGACTTATTTCCATTGTGGTCCTTGCTGATAAACAGAATTGGTAATCGTTAATTATATGCTATGGTTATCGCTAAATTAATTCTGAGACATACATTAAAAGTGTCACACCAGGCCAGCAGAGGGAGCTCTTACCAACACTGACTGTTGCTGCTCCCTCTGCTGCCTCTGTGGTAACTTCCTGTTTGTCTGCCATAAAGGCCAGCTCAGCGCACTCTCTCACTGCGCAGTATTGATTTGCATTTGTGGACTTTACTGAGCGTTTTCCCTGTTTGATTTTCCTGTTTTCCTAGTCATAGTCTTAGTCAGTTTATTCCTAGTCTTAGTCTTAGTTTACCTGGTTTCATTGTTTGTTTCATTTTCACGTTTGGACTGCTCTTTGGATTTTGACCCTTTGCCTGTGTTCTATTGGATTACTCTCTGGATTATCTCTGCTGTTGTTGTTCGCTGGTGATTGACCCTGTCTGTTTTGACCTCGTCTAATAAAGCCTTGCATTTGGATCCACCTCTCGCCGACTCCTCTGTAACAGAATACTTCGCCACACCCGGATCCAGCGGCTTTATCCACCAGCAGTTCACCATGAACCCAGCCACTCAGATTATCCGTCTCCGTCAAGGTGAGCGTCCCATTGAGGAGTACATTTTGGATTTTATTACACTGGCAAATGCTACTTCAATGGATGAGGCCTGTTTAATAATATTTTTTCGTGGTGGACTTTCCGAGCCATTCGGTTCCCTGATGCCACTACACCAGCCTGGCTGGACCCTCCAGCAATACATTTGTTTAGCACTGCAGTTGTTTGGCTCTCCGTTCACTATGGGTGTTTTAGAGGAGCTACAGCACAAGATGTCTGCCAGCTTAAAGCCTCAGCACAAGATGTCTGCTAGCCCAGAGCCTCAGCACAAGATGTCTGCCAGCTTAAAGCCACAGCACAAGATGTCTGCCAGCCTAGAGCCACAGCACGAGATGTCTGCTAACCCTGAACCACAGCACAAGATGTCTGCTAACTCTGAGCCACAGCACAAGATGTCTGCTAGCGCCGAGCCTCAGCACAAGATGTCTACTAGCCCAGAACCACAGCACAAGATGTCTGCTAGCCCAGAGCCACAGCACCAGATGTCTGCCAGCCCAGAGCCCCTTCACAAGATGGCTGCCATCCCAAGACCCGTTCACAACATGGCCGCCACCCCAGAGCCCGTTCACAAGATGGCCACCCTTCCTGAGTCAGTTCACAAGATGGCTGCCCTTCCTGAGCCTGCTCACAAGATGGTTGCCGCCACTCCAGAGTCTGCTCTCAAGATGGCTACTGCCACGCCCAAGTCCTCTCGCAAGATGGCCGCCACGCCAGAGCCTGCTGCAAAGATGGCCGCCACGCCAGAGCCTGCTGCAAAGATGGTCGCCACGCCAGAGCCTGCTGCAAAGATGGTCGCCATGCCAGAGCCTGCTGCTAAGATGGCCGCCACGTCCGAGCCTGCACCCGAGATGGCCGCCACGCCCAAGCTTGCACACAAAATGGCCGCCACGCCTGAACCTGCACGCAAGATGGCCGCCATACCTGAGTCTGTCATCAATATGGTGGCTACAGCATCAGACTCTCACCCTTCCATGGCCTATCAGAGACTAATATCCAGTTTGGAGGACCCACCACTGCTGTCAGTACGAACAGTCAGTCTCTTACAGCCAGCTTCTGCTAACGCCACGTCAGCCAAGCCAGCACCTGCTAACGCCACGTCAGCCAAGCCAGCACCTGCTAACGCCACGTCTGCCAGGCCAGCGAATGCTAATGTCACGTCTGCCAGGCCAGCGAATGCTAACGTCACGTCTGCCAAGCCAACGCTCACTAGCATCACATCAGTCCAGCCACAGTCTGTTCATGTCATGTCCGCTGTTCCTGTAAAGTCAAGTCACATCACGGCTGCTGTCTCGACAAAATCAAGTCACATCACGGCTGCTGTCTCTGCCAAGTCAAATCACATCACAGCTGCTGCCTCTGCCAAGTCAAGTCACGTCCCAGCAGCTGTTCCTTCAGAGTCATGTCAAGACACAGCTTCACTTGCTGAGTCCAGTCAAGATGCAGCCTCACTTTCTGAATCAAGTCAAGACATAATTGCACCTCCTGAATCACATCAAAACACCACTTCACATCCTGAGTCAAGCCAAGCAACCCTTTCCGAGTCAAGTGAAGTCCTAGCCTCACTCCTTGAGTCAAGTCAAGATCCAGCCGCACTCCCTGAGTCAAGCCAAAACACAGCTTTACCTTCTGAAGCAAGTCAAGATGCAACAGTACTCCCTGAGTCAAGCCAAGTTAAAGTTTCATACCCTCAGACAAGTCAAGACATCTTAACACCTCCTGTATCCAAGCAAGTAACAGCAGTACTCGCAGAGTCACATCAAGACACTACTGTACCTCCTGAATCAAGTCCAGTCAAGCCATGTCCCGTCACAGCTGCTCCACTAAAGCCAAGTCCAGCTGTTCTACTAACGCCAAGCCCAGTTACGGCTATTCTACTAAAGCCTAGTCAGGTCACAACGGTCCCAGTCACACCAAGTCAAGTCACAGCTGAGCCTTCAATGTCAAGCAAGGACTCACCCGAGCATCCAGAGCCATGTCAGGTCTCACCCAGGCCATCGGTTCCAGGCCATGCAGAACCAACGCTCCCAAGCCATGCAGAGTCAATGCTCCCAAGTCCCGCAGAGCCAACGCTCCCAAGCCTCACGCCCACTGACCCGGTGGGCATTCATCTGCCAACTGCATTACCTGTTATGGCAATCGCCATTTTGAGTGTGTGGGCTGCACACTGCGCCCCAGTGGCCTCTTCAGCCCATGAGTCTGTCCACAAGTTTGCTCTGGAGGCCTCATCTGCACGCATGTCCGCTGCGCCTATACCTCTTTCGGAGGTGGCGTGCATAGCGGAACTTCACGCTCTGCCCGCTCCGCCATGGCTCCACGCTCTGCCTGCACCGCCAAGGCTTCACGCTCTGCCCACTCCGCCAAGGCTTCACGCTCTGCCCGCTCCGCCAAGGCTTCACGCACTGCCTGCTCCGCCTAGTCTCCTTGCTCTGCCTGCGCCGCCAAGATTCCCTGCTCTGCCTGCTCCGCCTAGTCTCCTTGCTCTGCCTGCGCCGCCAAGATTCCCTGCTCTGCCTGCTCCGCCTAGACTCCTTGCTCTGCCTGTGCCGCCAAGATTCCCTGCTCTGCCCGCTCCCCCTAGATTCCCTGCTCTGCCTGTTCCACCTAGACTCCTTGCTCTGCCTGCACCGCCTAGGCTCCTTGTCGTCTCTTACACGACCACGACAGCCGTTCCTGAAGTTCCTGTCTGCCCAGTCACGGCCATGGAGGCAGCGTACTCCTACGAACTCTTTACTTCTCTCCTTGCTCTGTCTGCCTCCTCTGTCTCTGCTCTCCCCAGGTCCCAGTCCATGATGCGGCCGCCTGTTCCGCCCTGGAGGGCATCTGCGCCTCCTGTTCCGCCCTGGAGGGCTCCTGCCCCTCCTGATCCGCCCTGGTGGGCTCCTGCGCCTCCTGATCCGCCCTGGAGGGCTTCTGCGCCTCCTGCTCTGCCCTGGAGGGTTCCTGCGCCTCCTGCTCCGCCCTGGAGGGTCGCTCCGCCTCCTGCTCAACCCTGGAGGGTTCCTGCGCCTCCTGCTCCGCCCCGGAGGGCCGCTCCGCCTCCTGCTCCGCCCCGGAGGGCCGCTTCGCCTCCTGCTCCACCCTGGAGGGTTCCTGCGCCTCCTGCTCTGCCCCGGAGGGCCGCTCCGCCCCCTGCTCCGCCCTGGAGGGCTCCTGGGCTTCCTGCTCCACCATGGGGGGTTCCTAAGCCTCTTGCTTCGCCCTGGAGGGCTGCTCCGCCTCCTGCTCCGCCCTGGAGGGCTCCTGAATCTCCTGCTCTGCTCTGGAGGGCCTTTGCCCAACCTGTTCTGCCTCAGTCTCCTGGCCCCCCCCACCGCTCCCCTGGACTGTTTCTTCCTGTTGTTTTTTGGAGCGTCTGGAAGCCGCTCCTTGGGGGGGGGGGCTATGTCACACCAGGCCAGCAGAGGGAGCTCTTACCAACACTGACTGTTGCTGCTTCCTCTGCTGCCTCTATGGTAACTTCCTGTTTGTCTGCCATAAAGGCCAGCTCAGTGCACTCTCTCACTGCGAAGTATTGATTTGCATTTGTGGACTTTACTGAGCGTTTTCCCTGTTTGATTTTCCTGTTTTCCTAGTCATAGTCTTAGTCAGTTTATTCCTAGTCTTAGTCTTAGTTTACCTGGTTTCATTGTTTGTTTCATTTTCACGTTTGGACTGCTCTTTGGATTTTGACCCTTTGCCTGTGTTCTATTGGATTACTCTCTGGATTATCTCTGCTGTTGTTGTTCGCTGGTGATTGACCCTGTCTGTTTTGACCTCGTCTAATAAAGCCTTGCATTTGGATCCACCTCTCACCGACTCCTCTGTAACAAAAAGACTATTTGTTGAATCAACTTAAAATAATTTGTTACCTTTCTGCCTTATAATTTTAAGTTCAGTCAACGAAAAAAAAAAGTTTAGTCAACTTAAAATGTTAAGTTGGACTAAGTGACAGCTTAGATAATTGAGTTGATTCAACTCAATTTTATAGCAGCCAGGTAACTTACCCAGCTTTTAAGTTTAACAAACCAAATTTTTTGTTAAGTCAACTTAAATATCTAAGCTGTCTCTTAGTACAACTTAAAATTTCAAATTGACAACCTATTTTAGCTGACTGAACTTAAAATTTTAAGGCAGCAGGGTAACAAATAATTTTAAGTTTACTCAAAAATGTTTTTTTGTAGTTTTTTTACAGTGTACCTGCTTTTTTAATATGGTGTTTTTCGAATGAGTTAGATTACGATAAGCATCTTAAAAGTATATTTTAACCAAAATGATATTAAGATTTTACCGTTTCGCGCCGAAACGTTATTAGACTAGAAGACTTAAGTCTCCACTTGAGGGCTGCACCAACTAATTGATAAAATCTATAATAAAAGACCATGAAAATAATGGGCAATAGATGTGATGATTGATTAAGTTATAAGTCACTTTCCAGAACGAGAGGACAAAACACATTTGAAATATAGCTGAAGACACAAACTGAGAATCTTATATTTTATATTAAGCACTTAAAGGATTACTCTCTTCCAGAATAAATTTGAGGTTAAAAAGTATAAATTGTACATTTTTTTAGAAAAATAGATAAGACTCGAAAGCTAGATAAGACTCTTATTCCTCGAATGGGATTGTGTAGAGCTCTTTGAAGCTGCACTGAAACTGCATTTTTAACCTTCAATCCATTGAGCACCATTGAAGTCCACTATATGGAGAAAAGTCCTGGAATGTTTTCCTTAAAAAAACATACTTTCTTTGCGACTGAAGAAAGTAAGACTTGGACGACATGGGGGTGAGTAAATTATCAGGAAATTGATTTAGTTTGATTTAGTATCTTATTGATAGTTTTACATAAGCTAAAAGCATTTACTTGAGGTTCACATGCATTTTGAGATTTCTGTTATGCAGGGAACACCAAATGTGTGCAGAAAGAAAAGGAAATAACTGGTTGACCTGGTACAAGTGTGCAGTCATAGCTGTAGAGGTAAGAGAAACCCTCCGGTTTGTGGAGCACTGTGGTGTTACAGTTCCCAGAGATTTGCTACAACACAGGAAACACATAAATTGTCCATAAACCAATCTAAAACACCCTTTTTTCTAGACATATTAAAAGCAGAGATTCTGTGAAACATCTGCACTGAGTTACTTCATGGATTAATATGAGTTAGAAGTCGGATTAGTCATAATATATCACTATCCATAAGAGCTTTTCTCATGTTTCTTATTTTAAAAAAGCCATGCTGATGTCACTTATTGCTTTTTCACAATGCAAAGCGCAGGTTTTAAAGTGCAATAATAGATTAAAACAAAGCCTTAGCCTGAGATAAAGAGTTTGCATCCGTTAAATGGTCAATGGGAGTTTTGCATGTTAGCGTAAAATGCTCTGCTGGTTAATCCTAAACCCATGATCAATATTTGTGAATTGGAACCAGTAGGTAAACATCACTACTAGGCTGTAAAACACAGGCCACATATTCAATCAAAACTTTAAGCAGTCTGCAGATGTACAGTAGCAGCAATTTATCCAGAATCTGAAGCCTTACTGTTTCCATGAAGGGTCTTATAGCACATTTCTTCCATGATTTGGGACTGAGGACATGGCACTTGGTCTCAAGGACATCTAAATCAAGATAGTAGACCTTTCCAGCTGGACCCTACAGCAAAGAGCACCTATGAAATAAACAGGTTCTTGCAAAGAGTTATTTTGCTAATATGAGTAGATCTTAATGTGGTTGCCTTAAAAATGACAGCAGTGTTTACCAACCTGTTGCTGCGCCTGAACGTTTGTGATTCTGTTCAGGGCAAATTTGTAACCTGTTTGTCTGTCCTCGTTTATGTACGTGACGGCCAGTCGGGACAACTTCTCCACAGTCATGTCATCACAGGGAACATGAACTAAACTTGTCCCAGAGACACACAAAATGTTTGCGGTCAGAAAAATCCAAATCAGAGGCAACATCTTTCTATCTTCCGAGATAACCAGTTTTATTCCGAATGCAGTCTAGCATCCATTTATACCAGGAGATGAATGTGACTTTGGAATCAGGTTTGATAAACATTAACAAGATGATCAATGTGTGACCTCAGCATGATGTAAACAGCATGTGTGTCATAGTCTACAGGCTCCAAATCCACTCCAAACTTATTCCTTATATGAATTTAGTTTAAGTGTAAACGAAAAGAAGAATAATCCATTAATATCTAAAATGCAAATAAACACTACCTCATTCCTCCATGTGAACATCTGCAGCAGATTTTAAAGGAGAAGATCACTTGCAGAATAAAAAATTACCAATAATGTACTCACCCCCTTGTCATCCAAGATATTCATATCTTTCTTTAGTCATAAAGAAATTATGTTTTTTGAGGAAAACATTTAAAGATTTCTCTCCATATAGTGGACTTCAATGGAAGTTCAAACTTGCGGGCACCATAGAAGTCCACTATATTTAGAACATTCCTGAAATGTTTTCCTTAAAAAAACATAATTTCTTTAAATTGTAATTTTTTTATTTTTTTTAAATAACCAATCGTTTCGCTAGATAAGACCCTTCTTCCTTGGCTGGGATCATTTAAAGTCCTTTGAAGCTGCATTTAAATTGCATTTTGGAAGTTCAAACTCATGGGCACCATAGAAGTCCACTATATGAAGAGAAATCCTAAAACGTTTTCCTTCAAAAAACATAATTTCTTTAAATTGTTCGTTTGTTTGTTTTTTAAATAATCAATTGTTTCGCTAGATAAGACCCTTATTCCTCAACTGGGATCATTTAGAGCCCTTTTGAAGCTGCATTTAAACTGGATTTTGGAAGTTCAAACTCATGGGCACCATAGAAGTCCACCATATGGAGAGAAATCCTGAAATGTTTTCCTCAAAAAACACAATTTCTTTAAATTGTCTTTTTTTTTTTTTTTTTTTGTAGAAAATAACCAATCGTTTAACTAGATAAAACCATTATTTCTCAGCCATCTTCATCGTTTAGAGCCCTTTGCCCATTTTGGAAGTTCATATACATACTATAGAAGTCCACTATATGAAGAGAAATCCTGAAATCCTCAAAAAACATAAAACATTCCTTTATGACTGAAGAAAGACATGAACATCTTGGATGGCAAGGGGGTGAGTAAATTATCTGTACATTTCTGTTCTGAAAGTGAACTTCTCCTTTATTTTTTACGTAAAAAAAGACCTTGATTCATGTGTTTGTTTAGAGATAGACCTAAATTTAGAGGAAGGTCGATATTTGAGTCCTGAGAAGAGTATTTTGGCTCTGTTCTCTATCATATAGTGGTTATACTTTATTCTATCAGAAGATGGCGCTGGTATTGCAATGACCCCACAAAAACACACTGAGACTGAATCCAGGCGCTGTGGGAACAGGTTTTGCGGTCAAAGTTATATTATCTGTGGTGGTCAAAATGTCCAAAATGCCCTGGTGCTTTGATATTAAATATTATATGATTGTCATATTCATGCACTAGTGTTTCTGCATTTCTGAGAGTTATAATAATGACTCGGTAGGCTATTTACCGCTATATCATAAAGGAGAGATTAAAATAAAACAATTTGTTGTCTTTTATTAATTCTCAATTAAATTCAATTTGTCTTTTTGCTTGTAGAAAGTCTCTCCAGTTGAATTCTTCTGTTATTATAAATTTAGGAGCACAATTAAAGATCATTTCATCCTGGCATTACTTACACGTTATTTTAGTAACTTTATTAAGTCGAAATACATGGCTTGCGTTTGGCTTACGAAAAATCAGTTTGTCACTGAGTCAATGGACCATAAAGCGCCATAAACAAAGTTTCAATTAGTTTCTAGATCTAAATACAAAATGCACAGACTATGAATGAGTTGAGTTCAGATGACAGGTTTGCGTGAGAGGGAGTGTCCGAGCGCGCACACAGCATTCAACACGAGCCTGAAGCGCATCCAGAACATTCAACCGCACAACCGTCAACGAACATTTACGTGAACCCCCTCGCTGAAGATGATGCTCATGAGGAAGGTCTGCTGCTTTCTGCTTTGTTGTGTTTTCGAAGCGAGCGTGGCGCGCAGGACTGAAGAAGCGGAGACCTTGGAGAAGATTGAAAGTGCGCGCTGCGCGTCGCGCTGCCTGACGCTTCACATCACCCAGATCACAGCGTTATTCAAACACCTGCAGGTAAGAGCCAGCAAGAGTGAATGCTTCTCCCTCTAATCCTATAGTTAAGAAGGTAGATCTTTGCAGAGCTTCGTTGATTCTTATAGTATATCAACTTTCTAGTTGTTGACACTAATTTGAAGAATAGATGCTGGAAATATGTGACCATGGACCGCAAAACCAGTCTTAAGAAACATGGGTGTATTTGAGCATTGTATGGGTCAAAATTATCGATTTTTCTTTTATGCCGAAATTCATTAGGATATTAAGTAAAGATCATGTTCCATGAAGATATTTTGTAAACGTCTTACTATAAATATATCAAAACTTAATTTTTGTAATATGCAACTTTAAAGATTGTTTTGCACCCTTACAGATTTTCAAACAGTTGTATCTCGGCCAAATATTGTCCTTTCCTAACAAACCATAAATCAATGGAAAGCTTATTTATTCAATGTATAACAATTAGTTAAAAAAAAAGACCCTTATGACTGGTTTTGTGGTCCAAGTTCACATATATGAAAATATATAAATACTATTAAAGGTTAAAACAATAAACCACATACACAATGCATGAAATTGCAAAAATGTAAAAGCTAACTTCAATATATCAGTTAATTGTTTTGGTCAAGAGTAAATTGCATGCCAGTGTGATTGTTTACAAATGCTATAATAGCAAATTATCATAAATTATAATTAAACAATATTGTTATAAGTAGCTTCATAGTACTCTTTTAAAAATAAAGGTGCGTCACGATGCCATAGAAGAACCTTTTTGGTCTAAGTGGTTCCATAAAGAATCTTTAACATCTGAAGAACTGAAGAAGGTTCTTCAGATTATAAAAAGGTAAAAAAGAGATGGTTCTTTAAAGAACCTTTGACTGAATGGTTCTTTTTGGAACCAAAAATGGTTCTTCTAGCCACGGCATCGCTTGAAGAACCCTTTAAAGCACCTTAATGTAAGAGTGTAATAAACAAAAAACAACAGTATGCTTATTACTGTTTGATAGAATAGCTGGAAGGCAGCTCTAAAAAGACCATAGTGTCTCTATTCAGGTAAATTCAGCAAGTGTGAATATGTCAAAGAAGCTTAGTTCAACTAAAAGTGTTTGAATTAGGTGAAAACTAGCCCCAATCCCATTACTTTCAGATGCTGAGTTGGGATCTTTTGGGAGCATATGCAGTTGGTTTAGTGGATGGGAAACACATTGCTTTTGTGTGTGTGTGTGTGTGTGTGTGAGTGAAGTGTTTAATGGCTGTTTTCACCTGTTTTCTTCATGAGTTTATCCCCTAACCGACTGGAGATCGGCTTCAGTGCAATTGCAGTTAATTGTGTGGTATTTGGAGCTTGAATCATGAAAGCATATGGTCTGACAGCCCACCATGCAGCATGACGCTCTCCTATATATCTGTCGTTCTGTTGCGTTTGCCGCGTATCTTTCGAACTGCTTTCTCAACCCAGCCATAATTAAGTCATAATTAGAGGCACATTATGAAAAACTATGCACTTTAGTAGTTCCAGACATTAAATGTTCTCTCTGATCGACTTCTAATCTAATTTTCTCCTCCAGTTCCTGTCTGTAAATCTTGACTTTTTTTTTTTAAATTTGACTTTTAAAAAAATTGCATCTGGATACCAGAGGCCTTGCATTTGCATTTTAGCATAAAAAAAATATTGCTTTTGCTTAATGTTTTATCCATATATAAGATGCAAAGTAAGTCAAAATATTTAATTAATGAGTGTAAGGGAGATGCAATGGGAGGGAGGTTTGTAGAGCATTGTGAATGACAATTTGTTTAATTCTGTGCTTTTTACAGAGTCCTGTGGGCGCAGATGCCATGTATTTCTGCTCATTGCCCATAAAAAAGCAACATGTTTCAGAATGAGACCACTGACACTCATATATGATTGAGTGTCGGATAACTGTTGCTTTTTTATTGTGGGAACTCTGGGAAGTAACACGAGGGACTGCCTTGTAAAGGACTCACTAACACATTCTTGTGCGCGCTTTAGTAAGAAGGCTTCTGAAAAGCGTATTATAACGGCCTCGTAAATTACTCCTACAATCACTGTAATTAAATAAGGATGAGATGACTCATGGCAGACTGAATTCTTCTCGGGGAGTTTCTTTATTCTAAACAGAATTCCAGCCATAATTTCTGTTTGTAAGACGGGACGTGGTGCAGGTTTCGTGTTACCGCTCAAAGCGTAGCTTGGGGGTTTTTGAAGAAGGTGTCGTCCCTTTTTTCCCCAGCCCTTAAAACGCCAAAAACCAAAGCCAGCTCGGGCGTCCTTACATGCCCCGCTTACACGAACCACTTCAAGAACGGGAATGTTTGATAAGTCATCATTTACGCCATGCACTCGCGCTCATCCTTTGTTGCAGCAGCTGCTCTGACTGCAGGTGTACGATTTACGACGTCTCCAGACAATGCTGTTTGTTGTGCTAATGGCGCGCATATCCAGTGTCAGTGCAAATGGTTATACTGCGGTAAAAAAGTTATCGCACATGACAGGTGTAGAGTGACTGACATCAAACATTTAGATAGAATTACACTTCTCCTTTGTTCTGCTGACCCTAAAGTGGTGTTCACACGGACGCTAGAGGTTTCCCAGTCCATAAGGTCAAGGTTTGACTGGTTATTATGGGCTACACCATTCTGGTGACAAAAATATTTAGGCCTACACCCTTAAAAAGTGTACAAAGTCCACAAAGACCCATTGTGTCAAAGGTTCTTTAAAGAACCATCTCTTTATAATCTGAAGGACCTTCTTTTGCCACAAAGAACCTTTTGTGAAACAGAAAGGTTCTTCAAATGTTAAAGGTTCTTTATGGAAACATTTAGAAAAAAAAAAGTTTTTTATGGCTTCATGAAGCACCTTTATTTTCAAGTGTGTAAATGTAAGATGTATGCATGGGAATTGACCATATGCACGGATTACTTCCTTGTTTTACACAAGCCAGCTCAGTCACATCCGGTGAACAGTACTTTGCTGTAATAGGAGTGTCCTTTGCTTATTTCTCTACATAATCCATTCACAATCGGAGGAAAGTTGTTTGTCTAAGAGGACCAAACGTCCATGTATACTGTTTCAAGAATGACAAACGCGAATATGTGAGTAAATCGGCTAAATATGTGCTATGAGTCATTGCTATGATTGACAGTAATAACCAAACGAAACATCTGACAATCTGATGGCAAAAAAAGAGCTGTGCATTAAATGATTCAGACTAAATTCAGAGTAACAAAACTACAGCAGTAACAAGTTTATCTTGGTTAAATATATGCTATTTAATAGCTTTTACAGTTCAAGATAAAGCTTAAAAGATGTAGTTATTAAATTATATAAAATATTTTACATTCATAATGATTCATATTGAGTGGATTATTTAATTCTTATACCATTAATATTTAACTTATGTAATTTGTAGTGAATTACATATAAGTATTTAAATAATTCACCCTTATTTATTTATTTCCTTATTCACCCATTTATTTATTTATTTATTCATTTATTTTAATGACTTTCTGCACTTGCTATACTATATACTTAAGTGCGGTAAAAGTACTACAATTAATTATATGAGTAACTTTATAATAAATCGAAAAGCTAGACGTCTTGAAAAAACTATGATTGATCCTCTGCTGCCATCTTCTGGTTATATGGGTCATTTCATCTCATTTTCATCTTAAAAAGACGACTTCCTTGAAAAGACATTTTTTCCCACGGCGTCTTAATGAATGAAAAGTGGATCTTTAAAGTGAATTTTATTGCACAGCTGTAGAGTTAAAAAAAATAATAAAGGCTTTAAAATTTTACAAGATTTTAAAAATGTGTTCATGACTATGAAGGCAAGTTACTGATTATGAAGAATACGATTAAGATGTCCTTAAAGAGAAGTATTGCTAGCCTAAACAGGTTATGATAGTGTTTGGCTGTCAGTATTTTAATGTATAACTATGCAGGTACTCTCCTGGGATTACCAGGCTCTGCATTTCAATGATATGTTGTTAAATAATATGAAACTGAATGTTCTGGCTGCTATCATTATTTACGATGTTGCAATAATTTTTTTTTTTTACTCAGTTTCTGAAAAGAACGAGGCAGAAGAGGAGTCTCAAGAGTGTCCACCTATATATAGCACATATAAAATGAGCTTCAGCGGAGGTTTACCATACAGCTATCTTATCATTATGTGGAATGTTGTTGAACACAAGAGAAGATACTTTAAAGAATGTGAGTAACATAACAGTTGACGTTAGCCATTGACTTCCATAGACTTCCAAGTAGGCTCCTAAAAGCGGGAAATGCACTTGGGTGTTTATCCTTGGCTGCTGCCTTTGATGTCACAGCTCATGAGTCACAGAATAGCTTCTAGTGGAAGGCTGGAGGCTGTACATATTATTTCAGGACATTGTTTTGCTTTTTTGTAAATAAAGTTGCATGGCATGTATGGCTCGGGTGATTCCAGAACTGAGCTATATGGACAAAGTTGGCATCATGCAGGTCTCAAATTCACATTAGAAATGAATCACACTGCATGCATACTCAACTGTCTGTCTTGTGTCATGAAAGCTTGTATACAAGCGCTCATAGACCTACACTTGGGAAATTAATAGTCTAGATAATCTCAACCTCCCACAGAGAATGTATGACTCTCCTCACAAAGTATGAATCTGAACTCTTAGTCAGCGTATGAAAGTGCTTTCATTTACAGACCAACATTTGACTCTCATTTATTTGTCGGAATCTATTAATTTTATGTAAAAAAAAAAAACATTTCAAATTGACAATGAGTTGAATACTCCTATACAAATAACAAGTTTTAAGTTTAATAGTTTAATAATCAAAATGTATTTTAATATTTTTATAGGGCATAAATGTCAAGGTGACCACACTGAGATCTGACTAAAAGCATAAAATGATTTATTTTAATATGTAGTTTGGACTATAATTATTATTAAAGTGTTGTAAAACAAAACTTTGAGAAATAATAATGATTAAAAACATCAAAAGCGCCAAAGTGTGGTATAACCAACATGACTTAAAACTGTCAGATAATGTCACCTTTATGACAAATAAAGTTCATCAAATGGTATAACCACAATGATATTTGCGTAAAATGTTTATGCAGACTTTGTTTGAAAATTAATATGTTAATGATAATGCTCACTCATGGCTTTTAAACCTATACCTACTGTACACATCTTTCATAAAAAAAAAAACAGATTGAAAATGCTCATTTTACTTAATTTTTTGTCTTGTTTCCAGTTAAAATATCCAAAAATTCTTAAATCAAGAAGGATTTTCTAGATGAGTAAAAATTATTGTCTTGTTTTCAGAAAAAAAAAACAAGTCAAAATTAACTGTTTTTGCTAGAAACAAGCAAAATAATCTGCCAATGGGGTAAGAAAAATAATCTTGTTTTCTGTTTGAAATAAGTTTTTTTTTTCTTACCCCATTGGCAGATTATTTTGCTTGTTTCAAGCAAAAACGCACTTAATTTTGACTTGTTTTTTTCCGAAAACAAGAAATCTTTTTTTACTTGTCTAGAAAATCCTTACTGATTTAAGAATGTTTAGATCTTTTGGCTGGAAACAAGACACAAAATCTAAGTAAGAAAGGCATTTTTTGCAGTGTTTAACATATCTCTTATTGCTGCTGTCTTTTCAGTATTAAAGAAACCAAGTCTCAACAATAGTTTTGAGAAACGTTTGGCCCATTTAAAATGCACCTTATCCAGCTAGATAAAATAAGAGTTAGTCGCTCTTGCAAAAATAAAAAAAAAACATTTTCAATAATATATAAGATAAATGATAGTAAGCAATCTTCTCCTTTCATCTGACTCCGGTGTCTTTACTCTTCTCAGACCTGAGTTCAGCCTTCTGTACTCCTCCTTTGCTAATCTTGTATTGGTTTTACTGACCATCTTTGACCAACATATCTTTGTATCAATAAACACAGCTCTCACTCAGTTGCTGCTTCACAAGGTGTACCACAGGGATCAGTTCTTGGACAGTTTGCTTTTCTAATCTATATGCTTCTGCTTGGCATGAACATTTTCATCTGTTAATGCGTCTGTTCAGACCAGCACGAACATTAGCACTCGGTCACTGTGACAGGTTTTTTACAGAGAAGTGATCTAATCTCTTTTCCATCGCACTGAGAAGAAAACTTGCTAGCCAATAACATTTGCACTTTTTGGTCACATGCTCAGAGTGCAGCTGTTACTTAAAAGTATGACTTGGTGGCGCTCACGAACAGATGTTTATTTGCAGAGGAAGAATCCAGAGAAAGAATTCAGATATTCTCTCTGTATTCTTGCATTTATTGTTGTTTGATAAACACCTTATAAACTTATAAACTTGCAATTCTGACTTTTTTCTTGCAATTGCGAGTTTACATTCGCAATTCTGATATAAACTGTGATATAAACAATTGCGAGTTATAAAGTCAAAATTGCAAGACAAACTTGCAATTGTGAGATATAAACTTGCAATTGTGAGTTATAAAGCCCAGTTCTGTGATACTGTGAACTGTGATAAACAACTGCGAGTTATAAAGTCAGAATTGCAAGATATAAACTTGCAATTTTCAGACATTTTTTTCTGAGATATGCGTGAAATAAATTGTGATATATACAACTGCGAGTTATAAAGTCAGAATTGCGAAATATAAACTTGCAATTCTGACGTCTTTCTCGCAATTGCGAGTTTACATCTTGCAATTCTGAATTTTTTCTCGCAATTGCAAGTTTACATCCGCAATTCTGACTTTTTATATCATGCAATACAGACTTTTTTTCTCAGAATTGTGTGATATAAAAATTTGCGATTTTCAGATTTTTTCTTGCAATTGCGAGTTTACTTCTTGCAATTCTGACTTTTTTTCTGAGATATGTGAGATATAAACTGTGATATAAAACAATTGCGAGTTATAAAGTCAGAATAGCGAGATATAAACTTGCAATTCTGACTTTTTTTCTTGCGATTGTGAGTTTGTATCTTGCAATTCTGATTTTTTCGCAATTGTGAGTTTACATATTGCAATTTTTTTCTTGTGATTGCGTGTTTGTATCTTGCAATTTGTAACTTTTTTTTCTCAGAATTGCAAGTTATAAAGCCCAGTTCTGAGGAGAGAAAAAGACTCAATTGCAAGTTTATATCTCACAATTCTGACTTTTTTTCTGGCAATTTCGAGTTTATATCATGCAATACTGACTGATTTCTCAGAACTGCGAGTTTGTATTTCTCAACTCTGACTTTATAATTCGCAATTGTGACTTTTTATCTCACAATACTGACTTTTTCTCACGATTGCGAGTTTGTATCTTGCAATTCTAACTTTTTTTTCTCGCAATTTCGAGTTTATATCATGCAATACTGACTTGATTTCTCAGAATTTCTCACAATTGAGACTTTATAACTTGCAATTGCAACTTTTTATCTCACAATCCTGACTTTTTTTCTCAGAATTGCGAGTTATAAAGCCCAGTTCTGAGGAGAAAAAAAAAAGATTCATATGTTCACAGAATTGCGAGTTTATATCACACAATTCTGACTTTTTTCTTGCAATTTCGAGTTTATATCATGCAATACTGACTTTATTTCTCAGACTAGCGAGTTTATATCTCTCAACTCTGACTTTATAACTTGCAATTGCAACTTTTTATCTCACAATCCTGACTTTTTTCTTCACAATTGTGAGTTTACATCTTGCAATTCTGAGTTTTTTTCTCACAATTTCGAGTTTATATCACTTTTTTCTTAGTATTGCAAGATATAAAGTCGCAATTCTGACTTTATAACTCGCAATTGCGACTTTTTATCACACAATTCTGAGAAAAAATTTAGAATTGTGAGATAAAATTCCCAATAACCGGTTTTATGTTTTATTCAGTGGCGGAAACGGGCTTCCATGGTAATAACTGGAATGTCTGCTGTATTTCTGCTCTAAGCGCCACCTACTGTCAGACTGTGATTTTGCATGTTCATTTAGCCTGTCTGGCATTTTTACATATCCGTTGTAAGAGACAAATCACATGCAAAATTTAGAACAAATTTTGTGCCAAACATTCGTGTTGGTGTGAGCAGGTTTTCATAGTTATGCTGATGACACTGATGAAACACAATCTATGTTATTTCTAAAGGCAAATGCGTTATTCTCTCACTTTAACTACAATTTTCCTCCATGATCTATAAATCTGGAAGGCAGCAAGCTCTTTAAAATTATATATTGACTGAAATTGAAATCGATGTCATAGAAGAACCATTTTTGGTTCCACAAAGAACCATTGCGTCAAAGGTTCTTTAAAGAACCATCTCTTTCTTAACTTTTTATAATCTGAAAAACCTTCTTTCGCCAAAAGGAACCTTTTGTGAAACAGAAAGTTTTTTCCGATGTTAGCAGTTCTTTATGAAACCATTTAGACAAGAAAGGTTCTTCTATGGCACCTTTATTTTTAAGAGTGTAGCTGATTTACGCTCTTAATTTTCTTTAAAGATAATGAACAGTCATCCATGGTTTCATGACCTCTTGCGTATTATTGCAACTCACTATTAGTTGGTCTAGTTCAAAACTCTGCTGCTCATGCTCTCTGTCCTTCATCAAGTATCACTGATTATAATAGGCTCTTTTGAGGTGCTTACATTGCCTTGCTCACATCAAATGTAGAGAGGGTGTAAAACCTTCCAGTTTATACAATTGCGATTAGATTAAACTTACCATGACTTAACATTGATAAGGCATTTTTGAGATTGTTTCTCTGTATTTAAAATTTCATAGGAATTAGAATAGGACTAGAAAATGTTATCACCTTGTGCATCCTTATTTATCAAGAACTCTTTAGTCTTAATTGTTTACAAATGTTCAGAGGAGCAGTTGTGTTTTCTCATTTGTGTTGTTATATGGCTTAACTGAAATAACTAATTTCAGTTATTATGTGCATTGTGATGTGTTACGGTCAAAACCACAACAGCTTCTGGTAATCTGTGTTAAAATATAAGAGCTGGTTAGTCACAGTCACAGACACTATAAAAATCCAGCAGAAAAACTTTATTGAAACGCTGTTTACAGGAAGAGGCCACACCGCACCGCAGCGCTAATCTGTTTCTCTTTAGCTTTTTACTTGAAACAATACTGAAAGGGCGAGCTGAGAGAAAAAACAGGCAAGAGTTGGTGAGGCTGTAAAGGCGGTTCAGGGAAATGTCGTCAGGTCAGTAGGCACGCTTTGTCACCATGGGGCATGTGGTGAAGACTGAGAACATCATGTTATTATGGGACACCGAGGGCAGCCTGAACAATGTTACGCTTTGTAGAATAAGATGGGTTTATGGCACGGAACATATAGTTATTTCCAAAGAACTGAAATGGAAGCAATGTGGCGTAATTCTCTGGTGGCTTTGATGGTGGTCTGCGGTGGGATCCTGAAAGAAAGGTATCAAAACTAAAATGAGCTGAATGACCATTTAAACTGTCCAAGAATGACAGGAATGATAATAGCTTGTTTCAAAAGTAGGTAGCATGTACAAATAGGATACAAACTGGTTTCCCACCATCTAGGCATGTTTACTAAACTATTTTCTAGTATTAAAGCAAGATATGTACTGTGCCACCAACCATTAAAATACTGGTCTTCAGTGAAATACTCACTCTGTTGTAGCTCATACTGTACAGTGTGCACTAGCAACAGCAAGGTAAAGGAGAGAGAAAAAGCAAGAACAGATATAAAGGGAGAACTCTACACCAGGAAAGCAAGAACTGATCAAATGCGTGCCCTAAAGGCAATGTAAGTTGCTTAGTATAAAAGTGTCTGCCAAATGCATAAATGTATCCAACATTTTGTAGTGACCTAAAAAGCAGTCTAAGCTGCGTTTCCAGAATTTGCATCCTAATAAAAAATAATTATAATAATAATAAAATAAAATAAGAGACATGTTCTTAATTTTGGAAACAGCTTATTAGGGAGTGGGTGTTTGAGTGCTCAAAAGTGACACCAAACAAGACTTGAAAACT
>NC_133367.1:42490927-42581222 GCF_049309525.1 Garra rufa | reverse complement strand
AAGCCGCTTCAGGGCAGGTGCGTGCGTTGCTAGACCCTTTTTACTGGGGCATGTGCCCAGTGAAAATCTGCTGTGCCCCAGTAAAATCTCAAGTTTGAGTTATAATTTACTTTGATAATCCCGAAATAAAGACATTAAACTATATGCAACAACTGAATTGATGCTTCTAAAAGCAACGCAGTTTAATGGAAGACTATGCACGCAGAAATCCATGCCCGTGCGCGTCTGTATATAACGGCAACGCGCACGTTGTGCCGCCTTTTGCGCTGAAGTACTTGGTTACACAAGTTTGTATAGGTAGTTATGTTGTAAATGCAATTGTCAAGCAGTTTGTGATGCATTTTGGAAACAGGAGATGAGTGCCTGATCTAATGCGTCACCTGGCCCGTTCTCGAAGACTTACTTTTAGTCATTATTTGGGTAGCACACATATTCTGAAAATGCCTTCAGCAGAATTCAAATTAGCCATTTTAATCTAGATTAATCTAGATTAATTCCAAAATTTAATCTAGATTAAAAAAATGAATCTATGCCCACCCCTAATATATATATATATATATATATATATATATATATATATATATATAGGTCAGCAACCAATTAAAAGTCATAATTTTCTTATCCTCATGTCGTGCTAGTTGTATTACTTTCTTTTGATCATCAGCAGAAAATAGAAAAAAATATGCCTTGTGAAAGTATTCAAACCCCTTAATTTTTTTCACATTTTGTTGCCTTATGTTGAACTGGATCAAATTACTTTTTTCACATCAAGCTACACTCCATACACCATAATGGCAAAGAAAAAAATGGATTTAATGGTTTGGTAATGATTTAATGATTTGGAAAGGCACACACATCTTAATAAAAGGTCTAACAACTGAAAATGCATATCAGAGCAAAAACCAAGCCCTGAAGTCAAAAGAACTATCTCTAGAGCTCAGAGCTGCTTTGAAGGTTCACAGAAGCATGTAGTCTCCCTTATCCATAATGGAAGAAGTTTGAAATGACCAGGACTCATCGTAGAGTTGGCCTCCTGGCCAAACTGAGCAATTGATGGAGAAGGGCCTTGGTTAAACTGGTGTCCAAGAAACTAAAGCACCAAAAGATTGAGATAGCCTTAATGAAAACACAGTTCAGAGCATTCAGAAGCACAGACTGGGCTGAAAGTTTACCTTGCAACAGGACAACGACCCTTAGCACACAGCAAGAGTCTCATACACAACTCTGAATGTCCTTGAGTGGTCCAGCCAGAGCCTGGGCTTAAACCCAATCAAACTGCCAGACCCATCCAAGCTGACAGAGCTTGAGAGGTGAAGAGGTGAGGTGAAGAATGGCAGACAATTGCCAAATGTTGATGTGCAAATCTTGCATCATACCCAAAAAGACTTGAGGCTGTAAAGGTGCTTCAGCCAAGTACTGAGTTAAGGGTATGAATACTTATGCAATGTACTTATTTCAGTTTTTAACTTTAATACATATATGAAGTTGTGATAATTCTGTTTTTTTCTTTGTGGTGCATGGAGTGTAGACTGATGTGGGGGAAAAATAATTTAAAACACTTTCACAACGCACTGTATATGAAAAGCAATGGCACTAAAAACTTTAAAGCTCCAAATGAAGACTTTAAGGTACGAAAATGTCTTTTTTCACTCTCAAATCAAACCTAAGGGTTCTCTAAGGGTCACCCATAGAGAACTAACCTCAAATTTGATCACTTCATGTGATGAACAGATTTAATTATAGGCTTTTATTTAGTTATATAAACACTGAGAGATCATTAAATATGGTAAACACTGAAGTTCAACCATATTTGCTTGGCATGCAAGAACAAACCATAATTGGTTCTCGCTCATTAAGCAAGCATGTTTGCCATATTTGATAAGCTCTATGTACTGTATGTGCATTCATCAGGGTTTATTAACGTATAAAAGCCTAAATGTCTCTTGGATAAAACCACTCTATTCATGTGGATTACGTACTTTTACAATGTCTTTTTTGAAGATTCAAAATCTTGGTTGCCTCAGATTTCATTAAAAGTATAATATAAGAGACATTTAGGCTTATAGACAACTCTGTGAATTTCCTTGAGTGGTTCAGCCAGAGCCTGGGCTTGAACTCAATCAAACATTTCTGGAGAAACCTTAAAATCTCTGCCAGAACCCATCCAAGCTGACAGAGCTTGAGAGATGAAGAGGTGAGGTGAAGAATGGCAGATAATTGCCCAATTTTGATGTGCAAATCTTGAAACATACCCAAAAAGACTTAAGGCTATAAAGGTGCGTCATATACTGAGTTAAGTTTGTGAATAATACTTGTGTAATGTACTTATTTCAGGTTTGTTTTTTTTTTTTGTTTTTTTTGTTTTTTTTATAAATTGTGACAATTCTGTTTTTTGCTTTGTGGTGCATGGAGTGTAGATTTATTCTAAACAGAGCAGAAGGGCTTATTGAAAATGCAAATTCATTCTCTGCCAGCAGATGGCACTTTTCACCAGGAATATAACAGTGAAAGCTAACACCATGTTTCCTGATGATATCTCCCAAGGGTAACATGTAAAGCGTAAAAAGTATTGGCCCTAGTACTGAGCCTTGAGGTACTCCATACTGCACTTGTGATTGATATGATACTTTGTCATTCACTGACACCAACTGATGGCGGTCAGATAAGATTTTCAAGTATGTTCAAAAGAATGTTGTGGTCAATAGTGTCAAATGCAGCACTAAGATCCAGCAGCACTAATAGAGAGATACAACCATGACCAGATGATAAGAGCAGGTTATTTGCTACTCTAAAGAGCAGTCTCAGTACTATGACGGTCTAAATCCTGACTGGAATTCTTCACAGATACCATTTTTCTGTAAGAAGGAACATAATTGGGAGTATACTACCTTTTCTAGTATCTTTGACAGAAAAGGGAGATTCGGACAGAAGGATGCATTTCTTACAAGATCTGGCAATTGGACAACCATGGAATACTTATAAATAGAGCTCATGCTTGCTTGATGAGCGATAACCAGTGAGGTTTGTTCTCTTTGGGTGACCCTTTCATTTGATTTGAGAGTGAAACTAGAAGATTTTGTGGGATTAGTTCACTTTCAGAACAAAAATTTACAGATTTACTGACCCCCGTGTCATGTCTTTCTTTCTTCAGTAGTAAAGAATTCAGAATTTCCCTCCATATAATTCTATATAGTTATATAGTTCTATGGTGCCCCTAACTTTCAAAATGTAGTTTAAATGCATCTTCAAATAATCCCAGCCGAGGAAGAAGGGTCTTATCTAGTGAAACGATTATTTTATTATTATTATTTTTATTATTTATTATTTTATATTATTTTCTAAACAAATTGACAATTTCTATACTTTTTAACCTCAAATGCTCGTCTCTGAGTTGCGCATGCGTAGTCTGTGTGATCCGGGTCAATACAGTTAGGGTTTGTTGAAAAACTCCCATCTCGTTTTCTTCCCCAACTTCAAAATCATCCCACAATGCTGCAGAAGTACCAACCCAGTGTTTACAAAGTGAACATACATAGAAGATCAAATGGCCTTTTTCCAAAAAAGGTAAAACCTCAATGTAGGATGATTTTGTACAAATTGGGACTTTTTTTGACATAACCTAACTGTACAAGACGAGCATTTGAGGTTAAAAAAGTATAGAAATTGTCAATTTGTTTAGAAAATATCTGATCGTTTCGCTAGATAAGTCCCTTCTTCCTCGGCTGGGATTGTTTAGAGCCCTTCGAAGCTGCATTGAAACTGCATTTTGGAAGTTCAAACTCGTGGGCACCATAGAAGTCCACTATATGGAGAGAAATCTTGTAATGTTTTCCTCAAAAAACATTATTTCTGTACGACTGAAGAAAGAAAGCATTTTGATTGACAAAGGGGTGAGTACATTATCTGTAGATTTTTGTTCTGGAAGTGAACTAATCCTTTAATGTCCTTTGTTGGAGCTTGAAAGTTTTGAGTCCCATTGCCTTTCGTAATATGGACAAAAACGTCCGAAACACTTCTGAAAATTCTTCTTGTTCTGATGGTTAAAAGAAAGTAATACGACTTGAGGATGAGAAAATAATGACTTTTAATTAGCTCCTTTCCCATTTCTGATGAAATAGCATTTGAAATATAAATCAGTAAGATGGTAAGTGTATGTTAGTTTTGGCTGGACTTCAGAAGACACATGCCACAGACAGACCTTTGAGCTGAGCTTTACTCCGTCATATATTTATCCTTGACTGTCTAAGCAAACACATCACAGTTCATGAACCGCACCGATGATTACTTATAGTTGTTTAATATACCTTAACAGTGATGAATAGCAGCCTACAGTCGGTTTATTTTGGTAGAACGTTGTTATCAGCTGGATAAATGGTTTTTACGGTTCAATCTAAATCTCTCATTAAGAGGAAAAGGCTCTGTTCTTTCCTAAGTGGGCAGGACATGTCTTCAGCTCCTAAGACTAAGGGTTTAACTTCAATTTAATCTTCTTGTTTTATGTGTTTAAAGAAAAAAAAACACATCTAAAACAAACTTAAGAGGATTTCTGTTTTATCTCTTGATGAAAGTTTGTGAAACAGACCTGTAAGTGTTATGGGTTTAGTTGGTTTAGTTTAAAGGTGTGGAGTGAGAGCTTTAGTCTGGGAAGCTCATCAAGAAGGATTTAGCCTTGATGTGATCTCCTGAGATGATGTTACGCTCCAGCATTCCTTTGGAGATCACTACTGGAGACTCAATGGGCTCTCTCTGTCCCTAAAGTCCTAATTAAAACCTCACAAAAGACTTGTGAGACCTCAGAGGAGGCGTGACTCACGTTTGCTGAGGATAAATATTGGTTACCCAGAGGGAGTGTCTGGAGGATTACTGTGGCGTTCGCCTGTATGATGATCGCTCTTATATTTGTTTGCTGTTGGGGACTGCCCCAATAATGCCGGTTTTTTAAGGGTATTAACCACTTCAGTACTCTGATCAGGGAGTCGGAGTCATCAAATTTCTTTCCACCATTTATTTATGTGCAGGGTTTCACCATATACACACTGATGCATTGGAGGTAGTTTCTGCAATAAACAATAAATCAGAAATAAATAACTAAATTTAAACAATAAATGTAAGTGTGACACATAAATATACTGTTACAATGAACAGCGCACTTTTCACATTAAGCAATATTAACAACTTGGTTGGTGGACGAATAATTACTGGAGTAACAGAATATAAAGAAGCATATACAACAACTTAAGGTACATTATACGATGTCCTCATCACAATATGAAACATTAATTGTATAGAATCTATCACACAAATCAGCAACATGTTTAAACAAGATACTAATAACAGCTAGCAAGATAAGCCGCGATGCTAGCGGCATTTTCACGTGCATTTCACATGCTGAACTAATTATCATAAAGATCGCGAAAACCAACAATATCACAAAGGCTTAATATCTCAAACAGATTCAGCGGTATAAACGTCCAGTGTTACACACATAAAGTCATAAAGCAAACTTACTTTGTCAATAACTTTGCCCTGCACTTGACGGTGCTGCACAGGTGGAAAACTGCGTCACATTCTGATAGCTCTGCATGCGTAACCAATAGCGCAACACTTACGCCGAACACGTATCATAATAAAAGTTGCATCTTGCATATTTACATAATACAAGCTCTTACCAAATATAAAAGTATAAGAGACATTAAAAGTAAAGAATTCACAACATTTGCCTTCGCCATCATTTCAGAGCAGCACTCAGATGGCATTTTACATGAAGTTACAGAAGAGCCTTTGTGTTTGTGGTGTCTGCCGTCTCATCATTCCCCAAGACATTGTGACATAATAAAAGTCCAAACACAGACACTCTGAACCGTCATTCATTAGCTGTGGTTAAATCCTCATCACCACTTTTCCGAAACAAGGTTTGGTTAGGTGTTGACATACTCTTGAGGCTGTGGTTATGGTGTGTTTACTTCCTCATACATGATTCATTCTTGCCCTATGCTGGAAGGAATTCTGACCTCAGGCTTTATATGCCACTGAGAGCAAATACATATTGTAGACATGGTTTATGAATGACAGTAGTCTGGTCTCCTGTGTTAAGAACTTGCCAAAATTTTAACTCGATGTAGGCATTCATTGAGAATATATAAGAGATTGGTTCAATTTGTGTTACCCATGTCTTGTTTAGTTCTTGTTATGAAGTATAGTTAAGTTGGCTTGAGAAAGACTTAGACTTAATTTCTGCCAGAGTTGTGGATTTGAGTTGCATGACTCAAGACTTGATTCGGACTCGAGTCCAAAATTTGATGACTTGTGACTTGACTTGACATAATCAAAGAAGACTTGCGACTCAACTTAGACTTTGACAGCTATGACTGAAGACTTGACTTTGACTTGAACCCTGTGACTCGGCAAGTCTGACGCCCATTTTACAGACAAAATGTATTTAGCCAGAAATCATGCACCGTAATCATAATATTTGACTCAATTGATCAATTAAAATCACTGAATCGTTAACAAATTAAACAGTGAATTTAAAATTAAGTATTTATTCAATTAGGCCTTTATTTGTTCACCAACAATGATTAATTTCTCAATGAAACACCACTAATTATTACATATTTTATAATTACAGCTACTATAGACTATTATTGACTTTAAATTCACTGTAGTAAGTAATACACAGACACTAATTTGGTCAAACAGCACTAATGACTTGTTTAGGACTTGAAGCTTAAAGTTGAGTACTTGCAACTCGACTTGGATTGTCCGTCATGACTTGGAACTTGACTTGTGACTTGTCTGTCTGGACTTGGGACTTGACTCAAGACTTGATTGCAAAGATTCGAGACTTACTTGTGACTTCCCTCTTGCCTCTTTCAACTCTTTGCCTGCAGTATGTGATACAATTGTGAAGTCCTGTTTGTTGTATTCTTGTTCAATGTCAAACTGACCACAATCTTCCCACACCCTCAGAAAGTATTTATACATTCCCATATGTCAGAGCGCTCTGACATATGGGAAGATCTCTATTGTATGAGCAAAATTATACGGTGAAATAAAATCTAAAAAGATCTAAAAAGTTGTAATATCATTGTAATTGTGTGTTTCTTGGTCTCTTTCAGAATGACCACGTGTTGGACTGGTGTGAAGACCACAGGAGATGTTCACAGGTAAGATGTGTTTTCAGATTAATGAGCTTGACATTATTCATTGAGCGCACAGCTTCTCACACTGCCTCAGTGCTGCTAAATAAAACTCTGTTCAAATGCAATTTCCTTTTATTACTAGGAAATGGCCAAAGGTTAATGCCTTTATACAAACCACATGCCCTGTACCTACACTAAACCTCTCTCATGTCTAATGGCTTCTGGAAACCCAACATAAACAGAACTGAGAGCCGCTGTTGTACCCAGGGCAATTTTTGGTCTTATTACAGCTCATTCCTTCCACTAGATTACAGTCATTTTAGGTTGTAGTACTGTAGGACAAAACGAGATGGCATTTAAATATTTTGGTGTTGCTTACACTTCCATTTTCTGAATATAAATTGAATTGTTGATAAGTCAACTTATTTTGTAATTCTTTCCCCTCCAACCATCTGTCATACAGAGATTGCTTTTCAGTTCCCAGTGGATAAAATCACTGTCACATTACAGAAGTAATGAGTAGTGAACATGCTTCATGTTGACTTTAAGACCAAGTTTGTTTTTCCTAATTGGTTTACCCCATGGGAAAATAAATAAGGACAGGTTAGGAGTAATGCAATAAGCATTTACAACACTCCTTCCACTAGAGTCCATTTGCAAGGACGCATTTACCACAAGAGCTCCCTGGATTTACATTACTTCAGGGAAATATTCAACCGGAGAGTGTGTCTCTATCAACGTTTTTGCAAAACTCCAAAACGGTGTCTATACGTTTAACTCCCTAATATTATAATTACAAGAATATCAATTAATGTTGTATTTTTGCACAGTCCATTGCACAATACTATGTAATTTTACCACAATGCATTGTTTGTAAAATAATACAATTTGATGTTTGCATCACATAACCAGCTTCACATATATGGCTTTTCTGATGCAGTAAACTTGCTAGGTAGTGCACTAGGCAGCATTGCACTTGTTTGGGTACCAGTCCAGTGAAGTATGAGACATAACAAAAGTGCTCAAAAATGCATTTTTAGGCTACATTTGCTGTTGTTAACACTATCAGTTAAGTTTAAGGTATGGTTTAATATTGCATCACTTAAACAGCTTCACATATATGGCTTTTCTGATGGAGTAAACTTACTAGGAAGCGCACCCAGTATAGCATAGCACTTGCTTGGGTATGAGTCCAGTGAAGCACGAGACATGACAAAAGTGCTCAAAAATGCATTTTTATGTCACATTTGCTGTTGCTTACACTATCATTTAAGGTTAAGGTAGGGTTTAGTGATCATTTAATGTTGCATCTTTGCGCAGTCCATTGCACAATACTATGTTATGACCTCCAAACAATTTTACCACAGTGCATTATTTGTAAACTAATACAATTTGATGTTTGCATCACATAACCAGCTTCACATATATGGCTTTTCTGATGCAGTAAACTTGCTAGGTAGTGCACCCGGTACAGCATTGCACTTGTTTGGGTGTGAGTCCCGTGAAGTATGAGACATGACAAAAGTGCTCAAAAATGCATTTTTAGGCTACATTTGCTGTTGGTAACACTATCAGTTAAGTTTAAGGTATGGTTTAATATTGCATCACTTAAACAGCTTCACATATATGGCTTTTCTGATGTCGTAAACTTGCTAGGAAGCGCACCCGGTACAGCACTGCACTTGCTTGGGTACAAATCCAGTGGAGCATGAGACATGACAAAAGTGCTCAAAAATGCATGTTTATGTCACATCGCTGTTGCTAACACTATTGGTTAAGTTTAAGGTGGGGTTAAGTGTAGGTGCTACGTTATTATCAAATGCGAGCACTGCCGGATTGAAGTTCATCTATTTTGGATAAAATTAAACACTGGACTTTTCTCCTTGAAAAAGTTAGAACCAACATAATATTTTGCTGTGAGCATGGGTTGGAATCAGTAGCAATGCTGTTAACCCAGACAATACACTAGCAGTTTTTTAACCTTTTCAAATGGCGCATACCACACTTATGTTTCACTCAAACAGTCCCAGTTGTGGTTTAATATTAGCTCTCAAAAGCAGGGTCAGATCAGAGGAACTGAGACTGAAGTGGACCATGAAGAATACCCAGGACTGAGTTGTTTTAGGTATGGTGATATGCAACCGTAATTGCCCTTCGATAAGCTAGTAAACATGGTTAGCTCATTAATAGTAATTGCCTAAACCCAGACATCTCTGGCTGCTGTCCGCCAATCACCAACCGCCGCTGCTCGCCCTGAGGGCCAGAGCTTTAAAATCCCTGAATGAAAAAGAGCAAAAACATTCCTCGTGAAAGCCGTATTTCTCACACCAAGCGTTTAAGCCGTCCTAATTGCTTTCAGATGGAAGTAATCCACCGTCAGCCCTTCCAATAACAGGTAAAGTAAATGTTGTGTTTCTTATGAAAATAAGCTGTGTTCACATCCTCCTGGGCTGAGCTGCGTCTCTAAAAGAGCGCTTGAAATTAGCTCCTGTTTATTCGTTTAAAGCCCAGGCCAGGAAGACGCCGTTTTTTTCTGTTTTCTTGTAATGACTTGTGAAGGACTTTCTACGTCTCGAATTTTTTGTTTGTATATTTTGAGCGCATGATCAGTTGATTCCCTCCTATCTCTTACAAAAAATGTGTTTTACTCAAGTGTGCTCTTATTATACTTATTTTAAACGCAAACAATAAGAATGTAAACATTCGGTCTACTGTTTATGTGCTTATAGTACTTGTATACTTTATACTAAATCATACTTTGTGGATCATACAAGCTATTTTCCTTCCATAATGTCTTCTTTCAGACTAGTGGAAAGAAAACATACAAAATACACATTTGAGTGTTTATTTTATTACAGCTTAATCTATGTGCATCTGTAGGTGTCAATTATACAGTACATACACTACACTGTAAAAAGTTTACAGTGACTTAAACTTAAAAACCTAAATTCAGCAGCTGCCTTAAGATTTTAATTTAAATCAGCTTAAAACTACAAGTCTTTTTAACTTATTACAAAAAAAATTAGTTGATTTAACTTGTGAGTTTACATGACTTAAGTTGATTAAACTTAAAATCTTAAGGCAGCTGCTAAACTTAAGTTTTTAAGTTGAAACTGCTGAAAACTTTTTACAGTGTACCGCTCAAAAGTTTGGGATCAGTAAAATCAGACTACAAAAAAAAAACAGAACAATAATACTGCAAAATACATTCAAAAATGGTTTCCTGTGATGCAAAGCTGAGTTTTCGCAAAAAAAGTATAACAGTTTCCAAAAATATATTAAGCAACACAACTGTTTTCAACACCGATAATAAATCAATACATTAGAATACATTATAACATTTCAGAAAAGTTTTAATGCAATATTCAATGTGTAAATGCACTGTGATTTTTAATTTAATTATACATATGTGGTTTATTTCATTAAGTTCACTTAAATGAACTTTTTCACTGCAAAAAAGGCTTATCTTACGTATTTTTGTCTTGTTTCTAGTCAAAATATCTAAATCTTATATCTATTCTTAATGCATTTACTAGATAAGCAAAATGACATATTTAGCCTTGTTTTCAGAGGAAAAGACTAAATTAAGTGCAGTTTGCTCAAAATAAGTAAAACTATCTGCCAGTGGGGTACCTAAAATACTCTTGTTTTAAGAATATTTTGCTTACACCACTGGCAGATCATTTTACACTGCACAGATTTTCTTAGATTTCTTTGTCTTGTTTCCAGCCAAAATATCTAAAAATTCTTAAATCAAGAAGGATTTTCTAGACGAGTAAAAATCATTGTCTTGTTTTCAGAAAAAACAAGTCCAAAGTAAGTGCATTTTTCTGTTTGAAATATATTTTTTTGCTTACCCCATTGGCAGATTATTTAGCTTGTTTCAAGAAAAAAAAATACTGATAAAATAAGCCTTTTTTGCAGTGTTCGAAAGGAATATGAAATGCACAAGCTAGAGTTAAACAGCATCTGTGTTAGTAGCTTGATCAGGGCGTCACCCCAGCACTTGTCCAGTCTTATCCGTCAGGCTTGACCCGGGGTGAACGGGAAAGCTGTCAGATGTTTGACTGTGGCAACACACGCAGTTTACAACGCCTCTGGAACGGGATTAACCCCACCGAAGCCACTCTCTCTTTTCTTAAGTAAAGCTTAGAAGCAGATGGAGGCCTGTGGCCTGCTGGGGTTGACCCGGGTTGGGCTGGGGCTCAAGCTCTGGACCCTGATCAGCAGGTGAGCCTGAACGCCCGGAGGGTCACGAGGGCCAGCGCATGAGGGTCACTCTGTGTGTGGCCGCCTGAGCTGCTGTTCAGTCTCTGAAGCCACAAGGGCACTGACGGCCACTGCTGACTCAGCAGGTTCCTGGTTTTAAGGGGCGTATTGTTTTGAGATTTGGGGAGTTCATCACGTTTAACAGTTCCTGGAAGCTTCAAAGGAGGTCTTATTCCAGGTTTGTTTGGCAACTGTGATTGTAGAGGTTTAAAATGGGTCTCATTAGGTATCTGAAAGCAGTGATATTATGTGACCCTGGACCACAAAACCAGTCTTAAGTCGCTGGGGTATATTTGTAGCAATAGCCAAAAATACATTGTATGGGTCAAAATTATTGATTTTTCTTTTATGTCAAAAATCATTAGGAAATTAAGTAAAGATCATGTTACATTAAGTTTTTTGTAAAATTCCTACTGTAAACCTATCAAAATGTAATTTTTGATTAGTAATATGCATTGTTAAGAACTTAATTTGGACAACTTTAAAGGTGATTTTCTCAGTATTTTGATTTTTTTGCACCCTTAGATTCCAGATTTTCAAACCGATGTATCTCGGCCAAATATTGTCCTATCCTAACAAACCATACATCAATAGAAAGATTATTTATTGAGCTTTCATATGATGTATATATCTCAGTTTTGTAAAATTTAACCTTATGACTGGTTTTGTGGTCCAGGGTCACATATATAGTTTCTCATGCTGATAAATCAGCCTGGTAGTGCTCTTATTACAGTAAGCAACCTTAAAAATACTGGAGGTTTCACAGTACTCACTGTGAAAAATGCTTTTCTAAAATTGTTTGTCTTGTTTCCAACCAAAATATCTAAAAATTCTTAAATCAAGAAGGATTTTTTAAACAAGTAAAAATTATTGTCTTGTTTTCAGAAAATACAAAATTAAACAGAGTTTTTGCTTAGAACAAGAAAAATCTGTCAGTTGGGTAAACAAAATTAGCTTATTTCAAACTGAAAATTAGATATTTTTTCTTACCCCATTGCCAGATTATTTAGCTTGTTTCAAGCAAAAACACTCTTAATTTTGACTTGTTTGTCTCAAAAACTAATTTTTAGATAATATGGACGCCTGCTGTGTCCATATTATGGCAGCAAACTTCCTTGACTATTACAACGGAATGGGAGTGTAGTTCCTAATCTTATCGGCCTAGAAAATCACATCTTTACATTTTCCGCAGGTCTTAGTACACGATATAACTACAGAAGAGTAAAGTTTTAAATAGGACAAATACCAAAACTCGTTGGTCATTTTTGAACGCAATGCTATATTGGTCTAATAGGATTCAATGATCTATGCTAAGCTATGCTAAAAGTGATATCGCCAGAACAGGAGAACGGCTGAATGGATTTCAAAACGGTAAAACTGAACTTATTAACTCGGGGGAGTTGGAGAATGAGCCTATTTCCAAAAAAAGTGGAGTGTTCCTTTAAAGGCATTTTGCTTAAAACAAGACTAAATATCTTATGTCATTTTGCTTATCTAGTACATGCATCTTAATTTAACAATTTTTAGATATTTTGACTAGAAACAAGACAAAAATACTAATAAAATAAGCAGGGTTTTTTTTGCAGTGTTTGAAAGGAATATCTTCAAATGCACAAGCTACACAGCAAAAAATGCTTTTCTTACTTAGATTTTTAGTCTTGCTTCCAGCCAAAATATCTGAAAATCCTTAAATCAAGAAGAATTTAGACGAGTTAAAATTATTTTCTTGTTTTCAGAAAAAAAGGAAAATTAAGTGAGTTTTTGATTAGAACAAGAAAAATTATCTACCAATGGGGTAAAAAAAAAAAGATCTTATTTCAAATTAAAAACACAATTATTTTTCTTACCCCATTGCCAGATTATTTTGCTTGTTTCAAGCAAAAACACTCTTAATTTTGACTTGTTTTTCTCGAAAACTAATTTGTTACTTGATTTAAGAATTTTTAGAATTTTCCCTCAAAACAAGACAAAAAAATCTAAGTAAGAAAAGCATTTTTGTAGTGTATCAAAAGGTAATAGGTAAGCAAAAACTCACTTAATTTTGACTTGTTTTTTTTTCTGTATTTTTCTGTACTTTACTCATCTAGAAATTCCTTATTGATTTAAAACTTTTTAGATATTTTGGCTGGAAACAAGACTAAAAAATCTAAGTAAGAAAAGCATTTTTTGCAGTTTAACATTGTCAATCAAAACTAGCCCAAAACTAACCCAAATACCATGCCACTTCTATGCCACTTGCTACAATGCATATTTTACAGTCACTGCTGTGCATTACACACAATTTCAACTTGAAAATCACAGAACAGTAGTAATCATAAACACAGTCTGTTGTTATAAATCATCTTTCATTAAGGTTAACAGGTGGTGAACAAAATCTGGTAACACTTTAGAATAGGGAACACATATTCACTATTGGCTTTTCCCTCAATAAATTCCTAATTTGCTGCTTATTAATAAGTAAGGTACACTCTTAAAAATAAAGGTGCTTCATGTTACCATAGAAGAACCTTTTTTGTTTAAATGGTTCCATGAAGAACCTTTCAGTTTCACAAAAGGTTCTTTGTGTCGAAAGAAGGTTCTTCAGATTAAAAAGGTAAGAAAGAGATGGTTCTTTGACTGAATGGTTCTTTGTGGAACAAAAAATGGTTCATAATGACATAGTTGTTATTTGTAATGTCTTTTCACATTCACACACACTAGGCATTAAGGTTTAAGATCTTTTTGAATATACTCAACTTATAGAAACATATGGCTTGGATTTAAGTTAAGCTGAGCATTAAAATGACTTTATAGTGACCTAACTTTTTCAGTTTATCTAAATTGTGTATCAGTTTGTTGAACAAACTAAAAAAAGGGTTATATAGAGTTAATTCTAAACAACAAAACGAGTCACAGACATGTTAAAGTGGAAGAAACTTAAAGGAGAACACTAATCTCAGTGATGACATAAAACTTTTACAATAAAATACAAAAACACTACATCTAATCCCTAAAAATCCAATGGCCTAAAAGTTGACTTAAAAGTTCCAGAAAAGTTTGTCTGCCAACATGGGTTTTGTATTTTAACAGTGATAAAGTACTTGATAAAGTGATTGAAGTATTGTGACAGCTTTACTGTCAATGATTTTTTCCAGAAGCTTAAATACATCAATTTTGTAACATTAAACCCCGGTTCAAACAGTTCCACGCTCAAAGCGCTCTGCGCATTCTCATTCAAAGCAGCAAATAATGGCAACAGCATGAAATCGACTGTGGTTTTCACCTAAAGCATACATTTAGCTTCAAAACCACAGAGAGTCTCAAAGCCAACATTAGAGTTCCTAAAGTAAACCGTGGTTGGTTACCATTTACATATCTGAAATATGCTCTGTTACCTTTAACGGCACGTAAAATAGTTTATGATGACGGATTCATTCGAACCATATGAGAGTTTCTGCAGGCTGGTGAACTCCGTGGCCTTGTGTCGTAGTTTCTCCTCCACCCTGAGCAACATGTTTGCTGTGAGCGTGTTGCGTGTGGCCTGCAGACACCTGAACTGCAATGGCAAGTCAATGGATTGCAGACATTAGGAACACCCAGGTTGTTCCCATAATGCACCGGTGCTGATTTAAAGTGCAAGCAACGGATGTTTTCCAGTTCATTTGCTGCCCCGTGTGACACCTTTAATGACCGGCCCGTCCTGCGTTCGTCAAGGAAGCTGATGTTTCACTACGAAGGCGTTCGAATGTTGACTAGAGCGCTCTTAGTCTGAATTAAAGATGCTTCTGCACATATGGTTTTTGTCATAGTGCATGGTGCATTTGGAGCCCATGAGAACGTACATGTCAAGACACTAAATCAGAACATGCAGCCTTCCTTTATTATCATGAACGGGCGAAATAAGAACGCTAAGAGGATAAGAAGAGACCTCAGGACAGAGTCTTTCAAAATCAAGTCCAAGATGATTTGTGTTTCGTTCGGGGGGTGGTATGGACGTTTGTCATCGGCTTCCATATGGATAAGCCATTTGAGTTATTCTTGACATTGAGAAATGGATGGACTTCCACTCTGTCTCGTGCTGCATCTCCTAATGTTTCAGTTTTTGGCGTCTGGCGTTTGAAGGTTCATCGGAGGTGAGGCCTGGAACTCAGGCTACCGTTGCATTTTCCATTGGCCTCTTGCGGCGAGCACAGCTTTCTCCAATTTTTTGCCATCTTGTTCTGCACGGCTTTCAAAAGGTCTCGGAGGGTCTGCGCCGCTTCTCAGAAAGATTTTCTCAATTTGTTCCACCACGTCACAGACCCCTTTAAAGCTCCGCTGGTTTATGATGACAATACGTTCAGAAGAAATGCTTTTTTGCCACTGCAAAAAAAATGATTTCTGACTATTTTTGTCTTGTTTTCTAGTACACTCTTAAAAATAAAGATGATTTAAACGGTTTTTCAAGCAATACCATTTTTGTCCACTTCTTGCTTACCTTTTTTACCTTATTTGCCAAAAAGAACCTTTTGTGAAACAGAAAGGTTCTTCAGATGTTAAAGGTTCATTATGGAACCATTTAGACAAAAAGGTTCTTCTATGGCATCGTGAAGCACCTTTATTTTTAAGAGTGTATAAGTATCTAAAAATATTGAATCAGGATGCATTTACTTGAAGTAAAATGACTTAAGATATTTTGTCCTTTTCTGAAAAAAATTATAACAATTTTGTTCGTTTTTGCTTAAGGCGAGACACTGCAGGTGAATAGGGTAAAAAAAAATTACTTACCCAGGTGATTGATTACATTGATAATTCCAAACATTTTTTGTATTACAAGTTTTCTAAAATGTTTGGTTTAAATATGCAAATTAGGTATTATTTAATGAAATATGCGCTAATTTGCATACATTTCTAGTACGAAAAAAAAAACACGAGATCAGTCAGTTTCAAAATTCTTTTTTTGACATATTAGAGTCAAATGTTTTTACAGAGGGAATTTTGCCTCATTTTGTCAAAACTAAAACACACAAAAACAATTTTTTTACAAGTTTTGGGGGAATAAAATGTATAAAATCAAGCAAATTATATATGAACAAATCCCTCTGTAAAAACCTTCAGAATATAGAAAGGAATAAAACTGTAAAGTGTGGTGTGTGTAAGTGCTACTGAAGTGGAGATTTATTGCTCAGTGTAGGAGGAAAAACTCATTTTGAGAAAACTACCTTTAAAAATATAGATTGTAATTGAAATCTATTGACACAAATAGATAAAGTGCTATAAAAGAAACACTTAACAGTGTCTTTTGGATGTTTTCTTTCCACGCTTTTTGAAAAACCAAAAAGCCTGGTGCATGAAAAAACAGCATTTTTGCCTGCAGTGTCTCCCCTTAAAGCGAGCAAAAATATCCGCCAATGGGGTAAGAAAAATAATCTTAATTAAAAGGCTAAACAAGATTATTTTTCTTGCTCCATTGGTGGATATTTTTGCTTTTTTTTTAAGCACAAACGAACAGAATTTTGATTTTTTTATTCAGAAAAACTAGACATAATATCTTAATTCATTTTACTTGTCAGGTAAATGCATCTTGATTCAAGAATTTTTAGATATATATACTAGAAAACAAGACATAAATAATTTTTGCGGTGTGTGATCAGATGATTATCCGGTAACACTACAAGGTTCCATTTGTTAACGATAGCTAACTTGATTGCATGAACAGTAATAAAATACTTAGTACTTAGTCTTAGTCTTACAGTCTTACATTTTAGTCTTACTTAGTCTTACACTTTAAAAAAGAAAGTTTATCTATGGTTCATAAAGAACCGTTTAACTATCAATGAAATTTTCCATTGCACAAACGTTTTTGTATAGTGAAAAAAGGTTATTTAGATATGCTTCGCTATGAGGAAAAATTGGTTCTTGTAAGAACTGTTGACTAAAACAACAACAACAAAAATTCTATAACATTGCTCATATGGGAGCTTTATTTTTACATGTCTAGTTAATTTCTAATACATTATTAAAGGTGTAGTTCACCCAAAGACATTTTTTTAATTGTTGGTATCCAAATATTGCCAGTAGCCATTGACTTCCATAGTTTTTTTTTTTCCATACTATGGCAGTCAATGCCTACCGTCAACTGTTTGTTCAACAGAAGAAAGAAACTTATATAGATTTGGAACCACTTGAGGGAGACTAAAAGTGACCCTGAATTACAAAACCAGTCATAAGGGTCAATTTTTTTAAATTGAAATTGATACATCACCTGAAAGCTGAGTAAATAAGCTTTCCATTGATGGTATGGTTTGTTAGGATAGGCCAATATTTGGCCGAGGCACAATCTGAGGGTGCAAAAAGCAATGCAGATTACTAATTAAAAATTAAGTTTTGATATATTTATGGTAGGAAATTTACAAAATATCTTCATGGAACATGATCTTTACTTAATAAGATTTCTAGCATAAAAGAGAAATCAATCATTTTGGCCCAATGTTCATTTTCAACAATGACCAATTGTGTCTTTAACAACAGTAACACTTTATTTTGATGGTGTTCTTTAGTCAAGTAACTGTGCAACTGCATGTGAACTACTTGTCATTTTAGTATTAGTAGACTGTCTGCTTAATATCTGCTAACACTTTATTTTGATGCTTCACCAACATCGCCGTAGCCAGCTATGAGATCACAGAGGTCTGGTCCTCGGTAGATTTTTAAAACTGCTCTTATGGGTGTCTGCATGTATAATCCAGTTTATACAAGTTTGCAAGAATGTTTAGCGACTGTGGTTTGAACATGATCCGAAATGTTGTGGAGTGAATGTGGTTTGAGAGTTGTAAGTGAGGGCACAGGCATAGCCTCCGCCGTGTTGCCAGATCCAACTATATTATAAGCATCTTTGGACTTGTCTTTTCCACTTAATTTGACACTTTAGCAAGGTTTAGGGTTAGCGGCAAATGTATATGATCGTATTTACAAAAGATACAAACTAATATTAGTTTATTTTATTTATTTTTTTTATTATTTTTTTTTGTTTGTTTGTTTTTAGTTTTTTTGTTTTTTACATAGGAATATCTGGCACTTAAACTGACAGTAATAAAAAAGCCCATGGACAGGGTACTGTCACGGTCCGTGTGAGGAAGATAGTCATACAAGGGCGAAAGGTCACAATAAAGTCTTTACTTTAATCCAAACAGGTGATACAACAGGTAAAACCACAGAGTAGAAACACGTACATAACTTTGAGACCGGACAATAAACACTGAACTGAAACCAACTTATAAAGACTGGTGATTACAATGAACTAATTTAGACACAGGTGATACAAGGTAACTAATAATGACTAAACAAGGACAGGAAACAGGAACAACCATATATGGGCACATGAGGGAGAAACTTACACACACAGGCAAGGGGTGTGACAGTTCACCCCCCTCCCGGAAGGCGCGACCTCACGCCATAGAAAAAGAAAAGGGATGGACGGAGGGGACTTAGGAGGCAGACAAAGAAGTGTATGTGGGATGGAAACAGGAAGTCTGTATAGGAGGAGGCTTCAGTGGAGGAGCAAGAGTCCATGACAGATCAGATGGAGGGAGGAGCCAATGAGGAGACAGAAGAGTCCAGGGCAGATCAGATGGAGGGAGGAGCCATGGAAGAGACAGAAGGGTCCAGGGCGGATCAGACAGAGGGAGGAGCCAATGAGGAGACAGAAGGGTCCAGGGCAGATCAGATGGAGGGAGGAGCCATGGAAGAGACAGAAGTGTCCAGGGCAGATCAGACAGAGGGAGGAGCCAATGAGGAGACAGAAGGGTCCAGGGTGGATCAGACAGAGGGAGGAGCCAATGAGGAGACAGAAGGGTCCAGGGCGGATCAGACAGAGGGAGGAGCCAATGAGGAGACAGAAGGGTCCAGTGGTGGCAGAACTGAGGCAGCAGGACTGATAGGAGGGGGCACAGTCAAGTGTGTCTGGGGTTCATCTAGTTGACATGGTCTCCACTGACATTCAGGGCTGTAGAGGTCGTCTCTATCTAGGCTAGGTGTGGACTGGATCTGGGGGACTACAGGGACCATCTGATCTGGATACAGACTGGATCTGGTGGCTACGGTGACCTCGGAATAAGAACAAAACAGACTAATATTAGTGCAGATGCCATTCTTCTTTCGATGCAACAAGTACATCAGGTATTATGGGAAGTGTTTCCGGTTCCAGTTGACCTAATAATGCAGCCTAACAATCCTTTAACGAATTTGGATTATAGGAATGTGTTAAGTGTAGGCCAGGTTAAAGAGATGTGTCTTTAATCAAGATTTAAACTGAGTGTGTCTGCCTCCTGAACAGTGTTAGGTAGATTGTTCCAGAGTTTAGGCGCTAAATAAGAAAATGATCTGCCGCCCGCAATTGATTTTGATACTCTAGGTATTATCAAATATGCTCATACTTTCTGGTTCTAGTAAGAACTCTAACTGTTGCATTTTGGACCAGTTGGAGTTTGTTTATCAAGCGTGCAGAACAACCACCCAATAAAGCATTACAGTAATCTATTCTTGAGGTCATGAATGCATGAATTAACATTTCGGCATTGGACATTGACAGCATAGGTCGTAATTTTGTTATATTTTTAAGATGCATCTATCTAATGCTAGAAATGTACATTTCAAACAAAAGGTTGCTATCGAATAGCACACCTAGGTTCCTGATGATGAAGAATTGACAGAGCAGTCATCGAGTATTAGACATTGTTTTATGTTATCAGATGCAGAGGTTTTAGGTCCAATAGTTAACACCTCTGTTATTTTTTTTTTTGTTGTTGTTTTTTTTTTTTTCAGAATTTAGCAGTAAGAAATTACTTGTCATCCAGTTTTTTATATCATCTATGCATTCCGTTAGTTTTTTTAAATTGGTATGTTTCGTCGGACCACAAAGAAATATAGAGTCGAGTATCATCAGCATAACAGTGAAAGCTAACACCATGTTTCCTGATGATATCTCCCAAGAGTAACATGTAAAGCATAAAAAGTAATGGCCCTAGTACTGAGCCTTGAGGTACTCCATACTGCACTTGTGATGGATATAATACCTCGTCATTCACTGCCACAAACTGATGGCGGTCATATAAGTACGATTTGAACCATGCCAATGCACTACCACTAATGCCAACATAATTTCGAAGTCTATTCAAAAGAATTTTGTGGTCAATAGTGTCAAACACAGCACTAAGATCCAGCAGCACTAATAGAGAGATACAACCACGATCAGATGATAAGAGAAGGTCATTTGTAACTCTAATAGGAGCAGTCTCAGTACCATGATTCGGTCTAAATCCTAACTGGAAGTCTTCACAGATATAACTTTCTGTAATAAGTAACATAATTGTGAGGATACTACCTGTTCTATTATCTTTGACAGAAAAGAGAGATTCAAGATTGGTCTGTAATTAGTTCATTCGTTGGGGTCAAGTTGAGAGACTTTATAACAGCCAGTTTAAAGGTTTTGAAGACATTTCCTAGTGACAATAATGAATTAGTAATATTAAGAAGAGGATCTATGACTTCTGGATGCACCTCTTTTAGTAACTTCGATGGAATAGGGTTTAACATACATGTTAGACATTGAACTGACTATAAGTAACTTTGCAAGTACATGTCAACTTATTCCACGAACACTAACCTAACAGTCTATTCTGCTTATTCTCTAATGACTGGTAGCTGACATGTAGTTGCAAAGTTACTTATCAACAAAGTATAACCTTATTATCCAACATTAATAAAGACGAGTAAATGCTATAACAAGTGTACTGCTCAGAGTTATTGTAAGTGTGACAGAATATTTATTTATAACTAGTGAAGTCACAAATGTTTGGCGACAGTCAAGTAAGACACTGTAAGGCTAAAGACAAAGCACTTGGCAAAAAAACTTGAGTTTTAGGCACTCTTCATCATCAAATAATTTGATTGAATTATTGTTCATGCACAACATCTGAGCTCAATCTTAATTTTGCAATGACCTTGAAAGTGCTTTATGGGTGCCTGTTTTTAGTTGTCTGTTGCAGTTATTATTGAGCATTCGGCATCATGTTTCTGACGCCAGTGACTCATTTCGTTTTCTTGGCCCCATGTGGTCCCATTCATTTCCATCACACCTCGCTTGTTTATCTCAATATTTGAGCCAGGAGACAGTCCAAAACACCTTTATTAGTTGTTGGTTATTTCTTATTTCCCTTTTTAAGACTCTCAGACTATTCTGGTTAGACTTTGGCAATAGAAAAACCACTTTTGGTTCCACAAAGAACAATTAAAGAACCATCTCTTTCTTATCTTTTTATAATCTGAAGGACCTTTTTTCACCACAAAGAACCTTTTGTGTATAGTGTATAGACGAAGCACCCAACGTTCTATGAATATGTTGTCTATCAGAATATCTGCCAGTTGCTTCAAGGATATTGAAGCAGGCAATCAGCTTTTCACTCTTCTCTTCAAAACTGTCCACACTGGTTTGATCGTGTTCAAGTCAGCTGGTTGATCTGGCCAAGACAGATGTTGAAGTTCATCTTGTCCAGGTTTTATGATCATAACTCCATATTTTATGCATTTTCAGTTGGTTTCTATGATAAAATTTTTAAGTAATTGCAGCTCTTTCATGCATGTTGGCTTTGTGAAGTTTTCTGTGGTTGGTTTTTATGGCAACATGGTCTTCAAAGTGAATATTGAGGTTTGCTGTCAGTTCTGTGTTGTTTGGACACAATCCCTCATAGCGTTTGACAGTCTCTATCACTCACTTTCAGTTTTCACCCACTATTTTAAGTCTGGCCATGCTTTGCATATGCAGTCATGATCGTAAAGAGTGTTGATCTTCAAACACTAAACAGTTTGGCTTTTAAGGTTACAGATGCTCCTGCTAAACATGCTCCCATGATTTGCTCTTTCTCAGAAACTGATGCAAAACTAAACTGCAAAGATGTTTTTTTCTGTATAAACAAATGTACAGATGAGGTTCATGGCCAGTTCGCCTTCTTAACCCCGATTGATTTGATTGTACCTTATAAAAGACCCAGTTGAAAGTGATTAACACAGCAGCTACTGAGAGGAAAGTACTTCGTAAGCAAGCGAGATATTGATATCACCTCCACAGCAGATGTTCCAAACTCACTCGCAGATGTTTGCAACTATGGGGAAACGTTTAAGAGGTTTTTGAACTCAAAGCGTGTCAAGTTCAATCTGATGTTTCTGTAAACGTGAATCTGCTTTTATTTGTCCTAATGCGAATGCGCTGAGCGTTTCTTTCTTGTTGTTTCAAACGGTGATGTATAACAACTGAAGTCATATGGACTCATTTTCTGATGTTTTTGTGCTGCTTTCATGTCCTTTTTTGATCTTGACACACTGAGAAAAAAAAATAGATTTTGCACCAATTTTAGAAAAGAAATTATAATTTGTTACAGCCTTAAAAGTTCTTCTCAGACTGTTTAAATGGTTTGGGTCCAACCTTAAATTTTTATTTAAGTTGGTTTGAGAAAGCCAACTTGCTAAAATGCTATTTAAACTTATAGGTATTATTCTTCTTCGGTTTTCCTAAAAATGATGATGAAAACTGGGGAAAATCCCATAGACTTACATTGAGGGAATGGTCAAATGATCAACACTATTCAAACTCCAACTGACAAAACTCCCACAATCCCTTGAGACTCAATCAAACTGCCCTTCTATGGGATATATTTATAATACAATCAAACTCATTCAAACTCATCTATCTATCTAAATCATTCTAACAATATGCTAATCATTCTAGAATCATGCTAGTAACTTGCCAATCATGCTAATAAGATGATAATCATGTTAGAAACATGTTAGTGATTTGCTAGTCATGCTAGCAACATGCTATGGACATGCTAGTCATTTTAAAACATGCTAGTAACTAGCTAATCATGCTAATAACATGATAATCATGTTAGAAACATGTTAGAAACATACTAGTAACATGCTAATCATGCTAGTGACATGCTAGTCATGTTAAAACATGTTAGTAACTAATTTGCTAACAACTTGCTAATCATGCTAACGTGTTAGAAAATGCAAGTAACATGTCAATCATGCTAATGACATGTTAGAAACATGCTAGCAACTTGCTAATTAACTTGTTAATCATGGTAGAAACTAGTGACATGCTAATCATGCTATTAATTTGCTAATCATGCTAGAAACATACTAGCAACTTGCTAATCATGCTACAAACATGCTAGAAACATGTTAGCAACTTGATAATCATGTTAGAAACTTACTAGCAACTTGCTTTTAAACTTCTAAAACTTCTTAAACTTTTTAAATTTCTTTAAAATTTTCAAACCTAAAGTTTGTCTTGCCTAACTTTTTTTATCTAGCCTAAATATCTCTTTTCTAACATTAAATATCTCTTTTCCCAAAGAAGCATCTTTTTTGTCTAAATGGTTCCATAAAGAACCTTTAGCATCTGAAGAACCTTTCTGTTTCACAAAAGGTTCTTTGTGGCGAAAGAAGGTTCTTCAGATTATGAAAAGGTTAGATATGTTTTGTTTGTGGAACCAAATTGGTTCTTCTATGGCAATGCTTGAAGAACCCTTTAAAGCACCTTTATTTTTAAGAGTGTATGTATAAAACTGTGCAACAGGTTTATTTCTACGACTACTAACGATAGATTGAAGAGCTCATATGCTCTTAAGCAGAAATGAGGTCAGGTAGCAGGAATGGATTTGACTGGACAGGAGCCCTCATGACTGCTTCATTCATCTGGTGACTCTGATGTCTTTTTTATGATGAGGAATGGGCTTTTATCTTCATGAAGAGGTTTTCCATACTGCCGTCGAGCCACAACTTCTCACACATTTTTTTTCAGCCAGGCCTGAATGTCATCTGCCTCTTTTTAAAGGGAAGAGACAGTAAAACAGCAGGACAGCTGGAGAGTCAAACTCTTTGCAGGTTCCGAGGTTGCCACCATACAGACGTCAGAATAGTTCAGAATAGATGCTTGTTCAAGCACTTGTGCCTCGTTGGAGTTGCTAAATTAGTTCAGTCTGGGTTATTGCATTTCTCATGTGTGTAGCCTAATATTCAGTTTAAACCAGAACAAAAAAAAAAAAAAAAAAAAAGCAGACTCAAAAATGTGTGGAAAAAGCTAGAGATGTGTTGAACCAGAGCTACGCTAAATGTGCAACTTGAGTCCATCTGCACATCCTGTGATTTTCAGTATGGAACTGGAGATGTCAGAAATGTGTGGAAATATGAAGCATGGTTCTCTCAAAAATGAAACTTGTCATCATTCCCTCTCCCTCATGTTGTTCCAAACACATATGTCTTTCTTGCTTTAGTTAACCATCAAATGAATGTTTTCATGCAATTCTTGAGATTTGATGAAATTTAGGAATTCCACAGCATAAAGATTAAACAAAACTTTTTTTTTCTGAAAATAAAATAAATAAATGCACTTTTTCAGTGCAGTAAAGGTACTTCACGATGCAATAGAAGAACCTTTTTTGTCATTTGATGAAATTTAGGAATTCCACAACATAAAAACGGCTAAACACTTTTGTTACCCAGTGTTGTCCCATCATTAACCTGTAAAAAGAGTCTTTCTCCATCATTTAATGCTACATCAGTTATAGACTTTGATCTTCAGTTTCAAACTGTATTTTTGTTTCGTAATAATAATAGGTGTTATGATTATTTTATAGCTTTATTGTATAATCACAAAATTTTGACCAAATTGCACAGTCCTACAAAAAAAAAAAAAAACAGCATAATCCAATTTTTATTTGTTCATTCATTTGCTTGTTATATCCTAACTGCAATTAGATTTTTCCCCCAAATCATGTAGCATTGCTTGCATTCAGATCTGCCTTTTTCTGTATTGATAATCCAGTTGTTCTGGATTGCATTGGATGTACTAGGATTCGTCACTACTTCTGTTGCATTTCGACTTTAAATATATTGCATGCACTGATGCTAATAACTCATGCTAGCAACTAAGTTATGTTAGCAACATGCTAGTAACTGACTAATCATGCTAGTATCATGCAAGTAACATGCTAATTGTGTTAAAATAATGCTAGAAACATGTTAGAAACATGCTAATTGCGATATCAACATGCTAGCCAGATGCTGATCAGGATAAAATCATGCTAGCAACATGCTAATCATGCTAGAAACGGACATGATAGTAACTTAATCATACTAAAAAACATGCTAGTGACATGCTAATCATGATATCAACATGTTAGTAACATGTTAATCATGCTGCAAACAAGCTAGCAACATGCTAAGTATGCTAGAAACATGCTAGTAGCTTGCTATCTATCTATCAAACTTTAAGCTTTTAACTTTAACTTTTAAAACATTAAAACTTTAAAACTTTTAAAACTTATTAAACTTTCTGGTCTGGCTTTCTGAAGCCAACTTAAATTTTGTCTTGACAAACTTTTTATCTAATTTACAGATAATGTGCTCACTTGTTATCCAAGATGTTCATGTCTTTCTTTCTCCAGTCATAAAGAAATTGTTTTTTGAGGAAAATATTTCAGGATTTCTCTCCATATAGTGGACTTCTGTGGTGCCCCCGAGTTTGAACTTCCAAAATGCAGATTAAATGGAGCTTCAAAAGGCTCTAATGAATTTTGTTCTTGAAGGGAACTACTCCTTTAACCAATATTTATATTTATACAGTATCTGCACCAGAATGATGTGTTGCCAAAGGCCTTCTCTATGTGTCTGATTTCAGGGATGCTTGTGTGAAAAAGGCATCCAGTTCACCCTATAGCGTTGATCTGCACGGGAAGCACTGGGTTCCCTTTTCATAAATTATAGACTGGCACATAACTCAGATTCCAGCGCCTGTGAAGAGCGTCACCCACTGCGGGCAGAAGTCAACATGCGATCAAAGCCGAGCTGTGGCTAAATCGCAGGCAGACACGCGCAGTGATGATCTGACCCTGGGGATTCTCCCTTCTGTGCTTCCCGCTGCATTTCCAGCTCATCCGCAGCAGCTCCTGTTACATCAGTGACAAAATGATCTTCTGGAATTTTTGGTTCTAGTGGCTTCTTTGCACGTTCCCTTAATTAGGTTGGCTTGAGAAAGATCTGCTACTTAAGCTTTTTATTATTTTTTTTAGACTAAATTTCTGAACGCTACTCCTCCTAGAGCTTTCGAGCTAGAACCACCAAACTAAATGATAACAAAAATCATCAAAATCCCATAGACTTACATTGAGGGACTGTTCAACTGATCAACACTATTCAAACTCCAACTGTCAAAATTCAAATTTAAACTGTCAGAATCCCTTCAGACTCAATCAAACTGACCTTCTATCTAATATTTCTAATCTATTTAACTATCTAGCCTAGCCTACAACCATGCTAGTAACTTGCTAATCATGCTAGCAATATGCTAGTAACTTGCGGATCTTGCTAGAAACATGCTAGAAATTTGTTAATCATGCTAGAAACATTGTAGCAACTTGCTAGTCAGACTAGAAACATGTTAGAAACATGTTAACAACTTGTTAAGCATGCTAGAATCATGCTAGCAACTTGCTAATCATGCTAGAAACATGCTAGTAAATTCCTAAGCATGCTATAAACATGTTAGCAGCTTGCTAATCATGTTAGAAACGTTAGAAATGTGCTAATCATGCTAGAAACATTCTAGCAACTTGCTAGTCAGACTAGAGCCACATTAGAAACATGGTAGCAACTTGTTAATCATGCAAGAAACAAGATAGCAACTTGCTAGTCAGGCTAGAAACATGCTAGTAATTTTCTAATCATGCTAGAAACATGTTAGCAGCTTGCTAATCATGTTTGAAACGTTAGAAATTTGCTAATCATGCTAGAAACATTCTAGCAATTTGCTAGTCAGACTAGAAACATGTTAGAAACATGTTAATAACTTGTTAAAATGCTAACAACTTGCTAATCATGCTAGAAACATGCTAATAACTTACGAAACATGTTAGAAATGTGCTAGCAACTTGCTAATCATGCTAGAAACATGCTGGAAACATGCTAGCAACTTACAAATTATGAGATAAATATGTTAGAAACGTGCTAGCAACTTGCTAATAATGCTAGAAACATGCTATCAACTTACTAATCATGTTAGAAGCATGTTAATAACTTACTAATCATGTTAGTAACATTTTAGCAAATTGGTAATGCATGCTAATAATGCAAGTAACATGATAATTATGCTAGAAACATGCTAGCAACTTGCTAATCACATTAAACCAACATGCTAACAACTTGCTAATAATGCTAGAAACATGCTAGCAACTTGCTAATCACATTAAAAACTTGCTAATGGTATGCTAGTAACTTCCTAATAATGCTAGAAACATGTTAGAAATGTGCTAGCAACTTGCTAATCATGCTAGAAAAAAGCTGGAAACATGCTACCAACTTAAAAATTATGATATAAATATGTTAGAAACATGTTAGCAACTTGCTAATAATGCTAGAAACATTTGAGGACACGAGGGAAAAATCTGTCACCCAAGGACAGAGGAGCCTGGAGTGGCTCTCAAGTCTAGCTCGTAGAACCTGACGAATGTTAAGGGTGAGGACCAACCCGCCGCACTGCAGATGTCCTGAATGGGGACACCTGCTGCCAGAGCTTTAGAGGCAGCAACGCCTCGAGTAGAGTGAGCCTTGACCCCCAAGGGTGATGGCAGGCCAGAGGACGCATAAGCAGTAGTAATGGCATCTACGATCCATCTACTAATAGTAGGTTTTGACGCAGGTTGCCCCCTTTTGGGGGGACCGTGACAGACCAACAGTTGCTCTGACTTACGCTTCAGGGCAGCTCTGTGGACGTATGTGTCCAATGCTCGCACTGGACACATACAGTTATACTTCCGATGGTCGGGCTCCACGAATGGAGGAGCGTAAAAGGCCTGGAGTGTGACCGGCTGTGGTACTGCTGCCGGGACCTTCAGAACATACCCAGCTCTAGGGTAGAGAAAGGCTTTGGCCAGACTGGGCGCAAAGTCAGTATAAGAGGGGGCCACTGAAAGGGCCTGAAGGTCACCTACTCTCCTCAGAGAAGTAAGAGCGAGCAGCAACGCAGTCTTAATAGTAAGATTGCAGTCCAAAATCTCCTCTATAGGCTCGAATGGAGCCCTACAGAGAGCTTCGAGCACCACAGCGAGGTCCCACGTGGGTGCACCGCGGAGGAAACGTATGACCAAGGGGTTTCTACCCACTGACAGGCCACCGAGAGGGGCGTGGTAGGCCGATAACGCCGCCACGTACACCTTCAGGGTGGAGTGGGTTAGCCCTGCGGAAAAACGAGACTGCAGAAACTCCAGTACTTTACCTATCGGGCAGTGAATGGGTCTAATTGGTGCTGATTACACCATGCAGTAAACAGCTTCCACTTAAGGCCATAGAGTTTCCTCGTAGGATGAAGGATGGTCTCAGCAAGCTCGGTTACTTTTCATAGGTAGTGTATATGTTTCTATATATCTGGATATTTTCCAGTATATATATATATATATATATATATATATATATATATATATATATATACTTTATATATATTTTTTTTTACTTAATTATAATCATAGGTACTGTAAAAGTATTTTTTGTTTCAAAGCAAAGGTTGAAAAAGTTTCTGATTAATCCTGGAACTGACTGGTTTATTTCAAGGCTGGAAAGTTCTTTCTGAAATGCCTAGAGAGGAAATGAATGTCGAAAATACTTTAGGAGTCCATAGGAAGCAATAACTTCTTATTCGGTTCTTTGCCAAAAATGTATATTTTATATTTAGAAGTGGCAAGGGAAATTATTCCCAAGGTTTTAATTAGGATTCAGTCAGACGGAAATGTCTAAAATATTAAGATCTTTTGGTCCTTCTAATACTTTTACCTATCACCTGATATAACTCTCATCTCGTGTTGAAATATCAGCTTTTCTTCACTGTCAGGGAAGATTAAGTGTAAAGAAAAGTATCCCACAGCGTTTCCGTCAGGGACCGGTCAGTGCAGTCTGATGAGGGCAAAGAGTCAGCGCTCCTCTTGAAGAAAATATGTCTGGGTTCTTCTGATCTGGAGGAGGATGATGAGGAGCAGTAGAAAAAATGCTCTCGTCCCTGTGGGGCGTCCCTCAGAAGACATTCATCTTCAGCGCTAAATTAAAGAACAGGTTTTTGGTCCACAAGCTGAATATAAGAAGCCTTATGGGAGAATAGAACTATTTATCCCAAAACTCAATATAATAATACAAATCTTATGGAATCGTTATGGAATAAAATGTTGACCCATGAAGAGGAAATAATGACTGTCAAGCTTTGCGGTCTACTTTTCTCTACTTTTGATTATTAACAATAGTTTATTTTTTTTTTAGCTTTTTGTTCAAAAGGTTGCTTATTTATTTTTTATTAATGAAACTTTTATGAACTCACATTTAAGTGTTTATAAAAAAGAATGCATGAAGCTAGAATAAAATGTTTTTGTTTACAAGCAGATAGTTGTACTTTTAGTATACTAAATTTGTATATTTAAAGTCTGCTAAATTTGAAGAACTAATTTTGTAATTAATGCACTTTAAATGCGGGGAAGTAGTGCTAAACTAAAGATATACTAAAGTATATTTTATTGTGCAAAAGTGGAACTGTTGCAAGTACACTTCAAATATTTTGCATTTAAAGACATATATTAATTAAAGATCATACAATCCTCATCAAAAGTGAAATTAAAACATATTTTAGGCTTAATATTAAGTAGTACTCCAAATAAAGTTTAATTATAGTTTTTATATCAGTAAGTCACAAGCAATATGACAGTAAATATGTTAACAGACTTGAACTATACTTAGTATAAAATAAATGCATTTTAAATCTATTATTTTTTACTAGGGAATAGAAACCGCATTGATAAATTATGATTGTCACAAGCGTCAATAATATTTCCAGCAAAAAACATGTATTTATTTCAATGCTAAAACTGTTTTATTATACTAAATAAGTAAAATCTGTTTTGTACCTTTATAATATACTGACAACCCCCTTAAAAATCTTAAATTTTCCTCAAGCTGAGGTAAATACTAATTTAGAGGGAGCAATAACACAAAATACCATCATGGTAACATAAATAAACAATGCAGTAAACATTAAAGGCACAATATGTGTGTGTTTTCTCCGCTAGAGGGGGCATATTCAAAACAAACAGGAAACAAAGGCGTAGTGTGATGCCACTGGTGATGCAATGACACGGTCCGTTAAACTAGTTAAAATAGCCTATTTTTCTGGATTTAAACATTTATTAAAACATTTGGGATAATGTAAGTACACAGGTCAGCAAAATATATAACATGCACTCTTAAAAATAAAGGTGCTTTAAAATGTTCTTCACAGCGATGCCATAGAAAAACCATTTTTGGTTCCACAAAGAACCATTCAATGAAAGGTTCTTTAAAGAGTCATCTCTTTCTTACCTTTTTATAATCTGAAGAAACAGAAAGGTTCTTCAGATGTTAAAGGTTCTTTATGGAACCTTTTAGACAAAAACATTCTTCTATGGCATCGTGAAGCTCCTTTATTTTTACGTGTATTTTTACTGAAATTTGCAGAATTTTTGCCAATGTACACTTAAAAATAATGGTTCCATCATGGATGTTAAGGACTCTTGATGGAGCCACTGTGGACACGTTTCAGAATGTTGCAATGCCATAGAAGAACCTTTTTTGTTTAAATGGTTCCATAAAGAACCTTTAACATCTGAACAACTTTTCTGTTTCACAATGGGTTCTTTGTGGCGAAAGAAGGTTCTTCAGATTATAAAAAAGTAAGAAAGAGATGGTTCTTTAAAGAGCCTCTGACTGAATTGTTCTTTGTGGAACCAAAAGTGGCTCTTCTATTGCATCGCTGTGAAGAACCTTTTAAAGCATCTTTATTCTTAAGAGTGTAGCAGACACTGTTAGGAAAAGATCAACATGCTGTCAAATCCAGCAAGCATCACTTCATTCATCCCCATTATAGCACCACTCAGAAGATAAACTCAACTTCAAATCACCTTAATGTGAAGCAAAGCTGCATTCAGATGGTTTTACTTCTTCTTTCGTAAACAGAAGCAGCAGATGCTTCACCCATTCATCCATCAACATATCCCACAGCCCCGCGTGTGTCATGCCACAGCCCTTTGTCTGAGGCAAATTAGTCAGTGATAACCTGTGACACAGCTACTGGTCTCCATGCACTGACCCCCTGCCGCAGTGTTTGTGGTAGATCTGCTGTTCACAAATGCACTAATGCAGTCCAGATCTCTGGCTCTCACTCCCCATCGCCTATTCCTCTCAGGAGTGTGTTGTCATATTGATGACTCACAGACAGAGTGTTTGCCAAGCAGTGTGTGTGTGTGTGTGTGTGTGTGTGTGTGTGTGTGTGTGTGTGTGTGTGTGTGTTTGTGTGTTGAGGGCGGTCAGTAGTCATTTGATGGAGGTTGGACACACAGGAACTCTACTGACCCCAAGTGAATAGACAGAAATATGAAAAAAATCATAACTGACAGTTCATGAGTTTATATTATCGTCCAATCCTTTAATAAACAAATTTGACTTGTTTTTTGCATATCCAGCAGCTTGCATTGCATTCAGTGTGCATTTGTAGTGTACTTTAAATCTTTATTTTTAAGTTTTTAAAAAGTGTACTTGCAGAAAATGTAATGTTAACTAGATAAAAACAATTTGTCAAGACAAACTTTAAGTTGGCTTGAAAAAGCCTGATCAGAAAGTTTTAGAAATTGTAGAAATGTTATGGTTTTCAGTCAGAAAAAAGATTGAAGTTCAAAGTAGTTTTAAAACTTAAAGCTTGAATGTTTTGAAGGCAATGCAGTCTGTCAGATGGATGGATGCATAAATGGATAGATATCATGTTTAGCATGTAGCTAGCATGTTTCTAACTTATTTAACATGTTACTAGCATGTAGCTAGCATGATTAACAAGTTACTAGCATTTCTAGCATGATTAGCATGCTGTTAGCACGTTTCTTGTGTGTTTTTAACATGATTAACATGTCAGTAGCATGTTACTAGCATGTTCCTGGCATGTTGTTAGCATCATTAACATGTTGCTATCATGATAAACAAGGCACTTGCCTGTTTCTAACATGATTAACATGTTACTAACGTGTAGCTAGCATGATTAGAACGTTGCTAGCATGATGTTAGCATTACTGGTCTGATTAACATGTTCTTAGCATGTTTCTAGCATGATTAACATGTTGTTAGCATGTCTCTAGCATGATTAGTGTGTTGTTAGCATGTTACTAAAATGATTAGCAACTAGAATCATGTTAGTGACATGCTAATCAGGCTAGAAACATGTTAAAAACATGCTAGTAACGTGCTAATCATGCTAACACCAGGCTACTAATGCTAACATCACGCTAGCAACATTCTAATCATGCTAGCAACATGCTAGTAACAGGCTAATCATGTTAGAAACATGCTAACAACATGCTAATCATGCTAGAAACATGCTAACAACATGCTAATCATGCTAGAAACATGCTAACAACATGTTAATCATGCTAGAAACATGCTAACAACAGGCTTATCATTCTAGAAACATGCTACCCTGCTGAAAAAAAAAACTGTTAAAACCAGCCTACGCTGGTTGGCTGGTTTTAGCTGGTCAACATGCTATCAACATGCTAGTAACTTGCTAATCATGCTACTAACATGATAAAAATATGTGTTCATGGTAAAAACATTCTAAATAAGTTATAAACATGTTAGCAACATGCTAAAACATGCTATCTATCCATTTATCCATCCATCCCCCTGCTGAAAAAATTAGCATATGCTGGTTAGGTAGGTTTTGGTGCTGGGATGCTGGTTTTAGCATATTCTGTTTTTTTTTTTTTTTTTTTTTTCAGCAGGGACATCTGACAGACTGTATTGCCTTCAAAATATTCAGGCATTAAGCTTTAAACTTAAATCTTTTTCAGACTTTTAAAACTTTTTTAAACTTTTTTAAACTTTTAAACTTTTTCACACTTTCTGATCAGCCAATTTCAAGCCAACTTTAAGTTTGTCTTGATGAATTTTTTTATCTAGAGGCAATTAAGTAAACATTACAGCCAGTTCACTCTTAAATGTGTGACCTTGGACCACAACATACTGAGAAATTCACCTATAAATTTGGCCAAATGAAGTTCTTAGCGATGCATTTTTTTTAATCAAAAATTAAGTTTTTATATATTTCATGGAACATGATCTTTGCTTAATATCCTAATGATTTTGACATGTACATGTACATGTACAATACAATGTATTTTTTATTGCTACAAATATACCTGTGCTACTTAAGACTGGTTTTGTGGTCCAGGGTCACATTTTTTATTTTAAAGTATATTATTTCTGTAATAAGTACTCCTTATTTTCAAAGTAAAAAATGCACTTCTAAAAGTGTAATCTTTTCTACAGAAGGAATGGTGGCACCAATGTTGCTATTTCAGGCTTCTCAAACAAACAAAGTAATTTTATGGGTAATAAAACTACAAAAAACTACTCATAGTTGTCTCTACATATCTTTCCACATTTCTATATTTTAACATAAAACACACACTTAACCTTAAAGACAGACCTATGTTTTTATTGAAGAATTTATTTTTGTATATTTTGTACTTTTGACAGTATTAATATTGGATGAGTTTGGGTGTTTTCCTTTCTGCAGACTGTCAGTCGGTAGTGATATGGGCATTGGCTAGACACTAGAAGAAAAACAAATCTTATTTGAGAAGAACAGATTTTTTTAAAGAATCCCTGTATCCTTTTTAATTGAAGGATCGCTGAGAATGACTGATTTAGGCCTTGATTATCTTACTAATAAGATTATCTCTGCAGTAAGATGAAACCAGCCTCACTCCATGTCTCTCCTCTCTCTTAGTTTCTGTGCGTTTTGTTCTTTTTTGAACGTGGTCTTGACTTTAAATTCAGCCAAATGAAAGCTGTCTGTTCAGGTGGGGGATAGATGGGGGCAGATGTCAGAATAATCCATCACATAACACACAACAGATGTGTTCAAATGTTCCAGCACATGAGCGACTGGAGGCCCGGCCAGCGGGGGGTTCAACCGGGAGCACGTCTCACAGGGAACGGATCACTTAGATTAGAAAGGAAAAAACACGCTCGATTCCGAAATGGAACAAATGTGGTCATCCTTTGTATCGAATATTTGAATGCTTGTATATCTAAGGCTTTGTTCGCACAAATCTGATATATCGGATTAACCACGTATTGTAAGTAATGAAATCGAATCTCTTCGTGCAGACAGTGCATTTGGTTTCCAATATATCTACATCGTTTTCCATTGTAATCACTGAAGCGTCAGCGCAAAGCCAAGAGAATTACTTCTACAACAACTTAGAGCAGTTGTCATTGGAAGGAAAGGGCAGAAAACTGGAAATTGTATCTTCACCGTGGCTAAAATTATGAGCTGCATGAGACAACATAAGCAACAAAGGTTTCGCTGTATTTTACACTCCATTCATAAGGAAAATGGAACTGCTCACTAATTCATTCATTCATCAGTCACTATGTGGTTATAGACTTCGGTATACTCACAACAAAGTTCTTCATCATTCTTTATTTATAGGGGAAAAAAAAGCTGAGCGATGATGTGCTGTTTGTCATGCTTAGTGCCTACGTTGCTGGATAGTAAGAGCTGTACAGGTAAACCTCACTCCCCTGACTCTAAACAAGGACACTAAAGAATGCAGCCTATTATATTATGGCTTCAAAACAATTTTAACATCCTGCAAGATTTGGAAACTGCTATTGGTGCCGTGACCCGGATAGTGGTGAGGTTTGGGAAGAGAGTGTAATGGAGACCATATAAGAGCTGTACAGGTAAACCTCCCTCCCCTGACTCTAAACAAGGACACTAAAGACTGCAGCCTATTATATCATGGCTTCAAAACTATTTTAACATCCTGCGAGATTTGGAAACTGCTATTGGTGCCGTGACCCCGATAGTGGTGAGGTTTGGGAAGAGAGTGTAATGGAGGCCATATAAGAGCTGTTCCGGTAAACCTCACTCCCCTGACTCTAAACAAGGCCTACTAAAGACTGCAGCCTTTGGCATCAGTTGCTAGTGTGCTTGTTAGTGTCCATGCCATTTGATGCTGATTCAAATCCAACATATAGGCTCATTGGAAATGCTATCTATCTATGTACATTTCTGCAAAACTGAAAAAACGTACCTGTATGTACAATTCACTTTCCAGTTGAAATGAACACTACACTCTTAAAAATTAAGGTGCTTTAAAAGGTTCTTCACTGCAATGCCATAGACTAACCATTATTGTTTTCACAAAGAACCATTGAGTTAAAGGTTCTTTAAAGAACCATCTCTTTCTTACCTTTTCATGATCTAAGGAACCACAGAGAACCTTTTACGAAACTGAAAGAGATTACTAGCAGAATATTATATTATGGCTTCAAAACAATTTTAACATCCTGCGAGATTTGGAAACTGCTATTGGTGCCGTGACCCGGATAGTGGTGAGGTTTGGGAAGAGAGTGTTATGGAGGCCATATAAGAGCTGTACAGGTAAACCTTATTCCCCTGACTCTAAACAAGGCCTACTAAAGTCTGCAACCTTTAGCATCAGTTGCTAGTGTTCTTGTTAGTGTCCATGCCATTTGATGCTGGTTCAAATCCAACATATAGGCTCATTGGAAATACATGCTCTATATACATTTCTGCAAAACTGAAAAAACATACCTATATGTACGAATCACCCAGTTTCCAGTTAAAACTGAACTGGACTGAACACTAGATGCAGTAAAACCTAGACTTATTCCCTTTCTCACAAAGTATGATTTACACACACAGTTTTGATTAATAATCTTCACACAATTACTTGCAAAATATTATATAATGGCTTCAAAAAAATTTAACATCCTGCGATCATCACACGATACAGCGTTGCACTTAAGTGATGAAGAGCCCCATGAAACTACTGTTAGACAAAACAGCTGAAATCTGCATAAGGCAGTTAAAATAGCATAGCTTGCCCAACAAATGCATTTTTATATCACTTTTCCATTTTGTGCATTTGTAAACCCAGTTGGTTGTAATAAATGCAGCAATACGTGCCTGTACCAACAAAATAAAAACTTGCCACGGTCATATATAGAAGCATGTATTTCCGATTAGCCTGGGTTGTTTAAATTCCTCCCAGAGTGGCATGAGACAGACTAGTTATATTGGTGCCATGACCCGTATAGTTGTGGGGTTTGGGAAGACAGTGGAGGCCATATAAGAGCTGAACAGGTAAACTTCACTCCCCTGACCTCAAAAGGCACACAAGTAACTGATTCCAAAGGCTATGGGCTTTAGTTTTCTTGTTTTTGAATTGGTGCCGTGACCCGGATAGTGGTGAGCAGTGTTGGGGAAAGTTATTTTTACAAGTAATTATGTTACTTAGTTACTTTTTATGGAAAGTAATGTGTTACGGTACTTTTGCATTACTTTTTAAATCTGGGCAGGGCAAAGACATTGTTTAATAAAATGAGATGAAATACATAGAGCATATGTGTGTAATTTAACATAGCTAATTGTTGCAGGTTAGTGTCATATTCTGAATTTGGATTTCACTGTTTTCATTCATTTTGAGGAATACTGAATCTGTTTTTATGCAAGTGAGATAAGTAAATGCATGTTCATGTTTAGTCTAGAACTACAATAACATCATGTCTACACCGTGCATGCAACACCTCTGAACTTACTCCTGATTTTTCTCAAGATTGGGACAAGAGAGCTGTCAGTCAATAACTGGGAAAACAAACCTGCCCCATCAACTTCCCGTCATGAGAAATGGAAACAAACCAAATTTCCCTGAGATTGGACTATGTTTGTGGTGTACTCAAATGAAATTCCATTATAATGACCATAACAGCATGTGATAATTATACGACCATTAGTAAACTGTGAATTCGTTTAAAATTGAAAACACAGAGCAGTGTTGTTAGATCGACATGAAGCCCTGTTCAGGCATCCCGAGTTCGAATCCCAGCCCCTTTCCATCTTTTGCTTCCTGTCCACTTATTGTCCTATTAAAACAAAGGCAATAAAACACATAAAATAAAATCTGTAAAAAAAAAAGAAGTTAAAGCACTTCTGATGAGAACTGATCTTTGAAAAATTGCGATCTGAGATAGTGATGACAGTCTGACGTCCTTTAGCCACAAAGTACTTGTAGACGTAGAAGCAAAATGTTAAAAAGTGAAATTACTGAAAAAAAGAAATTTGATCTGATCTAAATATTTATGATGATCCGACTAGTCCTTCAAGTACTGTTGTGGGTACCTGAAACCAGATTTCAATGCTCTCTGACAATCTGCATAATGAACCATGTTTTTTCTTTAGTCTTAGAGAGGAGTCCATTGTACTCTAGGATAAGCGCAGCACCTCTTTCTTTCATTTGCATTGTTTGCAAGCCAGATACCAGGATCTTTATTTAGGAAGTCTAATGGCCTAGACATAGAGAGTCATCTGATATCAAAAGTTTATCACTAAACTAAACCTTCCTTACTATTACCAGCCAGATCTTGTACTACCTTTTGATTAAAAGATGCATTCTTTGAGCAATGCAACCTTATTTATATGGTGTTTTTACCAATACAGATTGTATCAAAGCAGCTGTAGAGTATTAAATAGGAAAATAGTGTGCCGATAACGCAAAAGGACAACAGTAAACACACAATTTTCAGTTAAAGTCAGTTCATCATTGAATTCAGTGATGTGCAATCAAATCGACAATATCACTGGAACTAACAACTAACAAGCTATAGGCGACAGCGGCAAGGAACCAAAACTCTAAAAAACAATACAAAGCAAGTGGAACCAAGGGCATTCAGAAGGGGTTTAACATCTTAGTGCAAAGATGCACTGGCAACTCAATATCTCGTTTTGTTCGTATTTCGAAACAATATGACACCTGTTCTCTCCGTGAGTCTTAATGCAGCATAGTTCAGTTTAAGGAGAAAGAGAATTTGGATACAGAATTAACTTTGTTCTGAGAACGTCTTGCAAGATTAATTTTTTCAAAAAGTTTGCTGCTGTATTTGAATCTGACAGCATAGGCTTTGGTCAAATTTAGAACCCATGAAATATTCATCAATCTGTCAATATTTCAAACAGCTTGTCACGTTAGTTTGTAGTTCTGCCGTCTGCACAATGCAACAGAGTTCGACTGTGTCCCCGTGGCTGCAGTGTAACAGTGGATTCCTTGTGCTCGCATGCAAATACTTGTGTGTTCTGTTTCTCCACGGCTATCCGTGGCATTTTAAAAAGTTATAGGCCGTACTCAGGACTGTTTATTTGTTTGTCTTGCAGTGCCTACAACCATGCAAGGAATTATGGGAAACAAGACGAGCCCTGTCTCCCAAGACCTGCGAGGTAAGTCTCTCCACGGAAGAATTCCTCCTGATGTTTTCGCTGACTGGAGATTGTTACAGCCGTGAAGGGAAAGGCTAATTGCGTAGGACGGTTCTCTGATTAAAAACCACACATATCAACACAATGCGCACATAAATATAAGTCTGAGACCAGCTAATGCCTAAATTAGATGAATAAGTACACAAAGCCATGTAGTTACGCTCCGCAATCAAAGATGTGTCATGCATGCGTGTGGTTTTGCGTGCATTCGTCTAAAACGAATCGAAAAGGCAATTGAACGACTCTCAGAATTCCAGTGTGATTTTACGGCCCTTTTATCCCATGTCCCCAGAGTTGAACACAGAGATTATGTTTCCCTCGGCGGAGATCAGCACGTTATTGAAGTGAAGCAGATAAGAGCCGTGTTTACGTCCAGACCTTTGTTCTTCACAGAAAGCGCAACCACTGTTAACATCTTGTTGAAATTCAGCGATCATTATCTCAACAAAGCTTTAATTTAAACAGTCAGCGTGAAGTGTTTCAACGCTTGAGGTCCATCAGATGGACGCGCTGTGTGGTTCAGCTGCGCATAAGACGCGTTGGCTAATACGTACCCAGAATTCTTCACAGCCACTTAGAAACACGCAGCGAAGGCCTTTGTTGTTTTCCCAATTCTGTGATTCACCCAATGGAAGAAACATGTGCCTCGTTCAGACTGACAGAAGTGTTGAGTTGAGTAATCTTGGAGATGTTGTGCAGATGAACAGTTTCCAGAGCGCCCCGCAGCCACATGTGTGTGCATAATCAGAAAGGTTATGTGTGTTTGACTCGGGCCGTATAAGGAACAGCGTGTCAACGCCGGCTAGAGCGCATGAGTCAGTAAAAACACAAGACGGGACAGAGACACAGGGGCCACCGGACGCCTTTGTGGCTCACCCGACATGGTTTGGGTGGGTGGCTTTGTCTAACCGCTGCGTCCCACTCGGTGTCTGTCTTTCTTTCACTTTCTGTCACTCCCTGACTTTCCAGCTGCCTCTCATTAGTGGTGTGTGCTAAATCAAGCATTACTACTACTATTGCTATTAGAGTTGAATAAACCCCTGTACGGTACCTCTAGGATTTCACCATTTTGCAAGCAAGTTCTGCACTCTGCATTACATGCGGCGGCTTGCATTTTTTGTCTTTATTTCGGCTAAACAAAATGCTGAACCCAAACAAATCAATCAATGCTCATTCGGGTGCTCTGCCAATGTATTGCAGTGAATTCCATTGTAAAGTCATTCCTCTTTTGCTTATAAATTGCTTATAAATCTCTAATTATGCTAGATTTTCACCAAATATTGGATTCAATCTTTTTGTCAACTTGTTTTCTAAATGTTCACAATATAAGAAAAAAAAAATCGTGAAAATTTGCAATGTTTCTCACACTAGTGTGATTTAATGTTTAATACGGAAGTTTGCTTTTAAAATGCTTTTATTTTGTACAAAATTGCAGAAAGTCACACTTGTGGTGTTCCCGGGTCAAAAATGACCAGACTCCAAACGACTGCTTATAAATCTCTCATTATGCTTTATTATCACCAAATATTGGATTCAATCTTTTTGTCAACTTGTTCTCTTTCATTTGGGACTGGTTTTGTGTTTCTATTTGCATCTGATTAATCATAAGCCTCATTTATATGAGAGTAGGTACCTTGTTTTTTGAGTGAAAAAGAAAAGTTTATAAATATTTTTTATAATATTAAACAAAAAAAAATTACTCTGTTTCTCACTAGTGTGCTTTAATGTTTAATCGGGAATTTTTAATTGCTTTTATTTTGTAGAAAAATTGCAAAAAGTCACACTTGGTGACTTGGTGTTTCTAGGTCAAAAATGACCGGACTCCAAACAATTGCTTATAAATCTCTCATTATGCTATTGCATCACCAAATATTGGATTCAAACTTTTTGTCAACTTGTTTTCTTTAATTTAGGACTGGTTTTGTGTTTCTATTTGTATCTGAATAATTGTAAGCCTCATTAATCCAAAAGTAGGCACCTCGGTTTTTTTTACATTTACATTACATTTTACATTTACATGCATTTACGTTTACATGCATTTCTATTTTTAATGAATAGAAACAAATAGAAACACAAAACCAGTCCTTAATAAAGGAAAACAAGTTGACAAAAATATTGAATCCAATATTTGGTGATAATAAAACATAATGAGAGATTTATAAGCAGTGGTTTGGAGTCGGTCATTTTTGACCCGGGAACACCACAAGTGTGACTTTTTGCAATTTTCTACAAAATAAAAGCATTTCTAAGCAAACTTCCTGATTAAACATTAAAGCACACTTGTGTGATAAGCAGTGCAAATTTTTATCATTTTTTGTTTAATATTGTAAAAATTATTTATAAATGTTTTTTTTTTGTTCACTTTCCTCTTAGATAAATGATGCCTACGATTAATCAGATGCAAACGGAAACACAAAACCTAGTCCTAAATGAAAGAAAACAAGGTGACAAAAACAATGAGCCCAGTATTTGGTGATAATATAGTGTTGAGAGATTTATAAGCAATTGTTTGGAGTCTGGTCATTTTCAAGTATTTTTAATACTATTATAAATTTAAAAAATATATATATATTTAAAAAATCGAATTACAATAAGAAACCATCTATGTTAAAATGTAAAAACTTGACACAATGTAAAACATTTAATAATCAGTCACTGATTCCATGCTGTACTGATTTACTATTTCTTATTGTTGTCACCAGTGTCTTGTGCATTTAGGGGACAAAGACCACAAATTCAGTAATTATGCAGAATAATATTTATATATAATTGTACTCATGCTGTCACTAACACTATTATATAAGTGCATCTTGATTATTGGTGGATTTTCATTGCAAAACAACAGAAAAAAATCCTGAAAACATCTCCACAATTTTTGAGAGAAGCCACAAATTCAGTCATTTTGGCTGCAAAAATCAGTAAAAAAAAAAAAAAAAAAAAGTAGTTCTTTAGTAACTTTAGTTCAGGGACCAATTCTAACTATTAAGTAGTTGCTTATTAGCATGCATATTACTGGCATATTAACAGTTTATTAGTACTTATAAAGCGTAATATAATCAGAGTACTTTTTGATTACTTTTAGATTACTTTTGACCCAACTCGTTTATCACATTGATTTAAATAGGATAATATTGTACCATATTGACATAAAAATTCAATGAGTTAGAAAATATATTACATTTGTTGTTATTAAACATTACATTAAGTCAAGGTTTCCCAAACTGGTGTTTGTGAAGGAACTGCAGGGGGTTTGTGAGTTTAATGAAAAACTAATAATTAATTAAATGATAAAAATTTTCAATTAAAATAAATGATTTAAAAAAAAATAAATAAATAAAAAAAAAAATACTAAAAAAAGAAATATTGTATCTGTTTACCTGCATGTCATGTGACCATACTCACAACAGAGAACCAATGAGCATGAAAATGTAATACTTAATTATTAAAATATTTATCATAATTATCTTCAAGTAAAATATTAGGTGAAAGAGGATCAGATGACAAAAAAAGTTTGTGATTTTGGGCATTTTAATGTGTTTGAAGAACAAAACCCTTCCAAAGACATAGAAATACATGGCTAAATAACCTACAGAGTGATCATTCAAATAAAAATCAATGTGAACATCAATAGTTTGTGCGATACTGAAACACGTCTTAAACCTGAAATGATTTTTGTAAATCCTGTAGTCAGATGCTTACCAATAACTGATCTTTGTGAGAATGTTCACAAAACTTGAAGACTTTCTGACTGTATTTGCCCTAGTGAAAAATAAATATACTGAAATGTATTTAAAATACATTTATTTCATGCTAAGTACACTAAAAAATATTATTTAATTATAAAATATTTCAGTATACTAAACTGGTATATTTAAAGTCTGCTAAATTGGAACAATTTTGTACTTAAAGCACTTTAATTGTGCAAAAGTAGTGCTGAAGTCTAACTAATTACATGCTTAAGTATATTTGATTGTGCTAAAGTGGAACTATTGCAAGTGTACTTTAGGTACACATCAAATATATTGTATTCAAAGGCTGATATTATTTGAAGATCATACAATCCTCATCAACAGTGACATTAAAACCTATTTTAGACTTAATATTAAGAAATGTGCATTGTTCACAAGTAGTACTCTAAATAAAGTTTAATTACAGTTTTTATATCAGCAAGTCTCGAAAGATATTTCAGTAAATATGTTAATAGACTTGAACTATACTTAGTATAAAATAAATGCATTTTAAATCTATTACTATTTTAGGGTAACAGTTGGCTATTTTAGAATGGAACATTCAAAAAATGAAAAAGAATCAATAAATTCTGAATAATTTATTGCTGTGTTAGTGTTAGTGTTACTGCAGTAAATCCATGGTAAATGATGGCGATTCGTAAATTGAAAAGCCTTTTGACTGTATTAGTGCACACATTGTTTCTCCTATTTGTCAGCGCTGTTTCATCTGGTTTTAAACCACTGAATTCACTAAATTCAAGCACTTCACACAGGCTCGCACAGCGCTGATGGGTTTTATCTCTTTCTCTCTACTTCCTGTAAGAAGCATCATGAGTGTGTGACCAGTGCTGAGTTCCTGCGCTCGCTGCGGTCACAGAAGCAGGGCGACTGTCCTCCTCCCCAGCGGGCGTCTGGTTTCGCCGCAGCCTGTGTGGAGAGCTGTGCGGCCGACCGCGAGTGCTCCGGCATCAAAAAGTGCTGCTCGAACGGCTGTGGACACACCTGCCAATCCCCAGCCAACCTCTACAGAGGTACAACACACTGCAGGGAGGGATGGGAATACACCTCAGCTTATGGGGCCAATGGTCGATGCATTTAATTAACCTTGTAAAACCTGAAATAATAGTCAGAAAAATCGATTTAAATGAAAGCGTTTAATAAACATTTCCTTTAGAAGTTTTCAAAATATGCATGCATATGTGTTTCTTGTTTAAAACTGTATTACTTTCTTCTGCGAATTATGAAAAAATTATTCAAGTGTGCTATTAGTATACTTCTTTTAAACAAAAAAAAAAAAATAGGAAAGTATACTTGCAGTCCACTCCTCAGAAATGTGCTTTATATGAGTCTCAGAAATATACTTAAAATTACATTTAAGTATGCTCGACTTATACTTAGAAATATATTTGAGCTCTTGTGCTTATTAACAAAACACAAGTGAAGAAGAAACCGAAACAACAGATGTCTTTCTTTTGATGTTTTGTGTGTTCAGATATTCATACCAAAATATATACTAATTAATACATAGTATTAGTAGTATACTTAAAGTATGATGTAAAGAAAGCTTACGAGTATACTTGCAGAATAAAACTACTAAACTAGTAGTTTACTGAGACTATACTTCAAAGTGTACTAAAAATGCATTAAAAATATTTATTTAGTAAGCTATCAGAATACTTATAAGTTCACTTTTAGTATACTTGCAGTACAAACTGAAAACATAGATGTAAACTAGTGTACTCAAAGTTTACTACTATTATACTTAAAGTATACTTAAAAGTATACTTTTATATACTAGAAAGTGGGCCAATTTAGTCCCAAGGAGTATTGAAATGCACTTAAAGTGCTTAAACGTATACTACATGCACACTGATATTTGTATACTTACTACATAAAGTATACTAAAAATATACTCAATACTCATACTTAATAAAATAAACTTGAAGTATGCTTCTTTTTGGTAAGGGAATGTTGGTTCCCATTGACTTCCATTGCTTGGACAAAAATACAATGAAAGTCATGGGAACTGAAACTGGCTATCAAAATTCTTAAAAATATGTGACTCTGGACCACAAAACGTCTTAAGTAGCAGGTGTTATATTTGTAGCAATAGCCAAAAATACACTATATGGGTCAAAATTATGATCTTTAATGCCCAAAATCAATAGGATATTAAGTAAAGATCATGTTCCATGAAGATATTTTGTGAATTTCCTACCATAAATATATCAAAACTTAATTTTTGATTAGTATGCATCGCTAAGAACTTCATGTGGACAACTTTAAAGACTTTCAAAGTTATAGTATCTACAAATGAATATTAAACCATTTTTTTAATATTTTGATAGCTAAACCATCAAATTAACTTGAAAACAAAATATGCTACTAGATTACAAAGGTCTCTAGAACCTGTCGAATGCATTTAAGATGGTTTTCTTCATCTTAGACGTCCTAATTTATCTTTGACCCCAATTTAATTCACAGCTGTTGTTTGTAAAAGGCAAGAATTAAGGACTCAGTGAGGCTTTTATATACTGTTGTAATTTTGACCTGATTAGCTGATTTATCGTCACCCTCGCCGGCCAAACAGACTTCACATGATTCATTGTACGTTTACTTCTTTCACCTCACAGTCTCTGTTTTTGCTCAGGAGTCCCTTTGAAGCCAAGGAGAGACATTTCATTTTCAGAGGACCAGAACGGACATCTGAAGGTGACGTGGATGTCCAAGTTTAATGTCTCCGTTGAGCCGGTTCTCTATGTTCTCCAGAGGAGGTGGAACCACGGGATTCACCCCAGCGAGGACGAATCGTCGGCCTGGCAGACCGTTCTGATGGTAAGTGCTCTCGGATACCGAGCCCTGATTAAGATGAAGAGTCTAGTTTATTCAGCGTAAGCATGTGTGGGTTTGGGGTTTGTGGAAGACGTCTTGAATCCACTATAACACATAATTCTTTAAACCTCCTCGTAATGTCTTTCAAGGACTCTTAGCGAATACCTCCAATCTGTTGGGTTTAACAGATGTGTAGTGTATTATATGCTCGTTTGGTTCTTTAGCTATTGATGTGTGATGTTAAGAACATTTAGAGAGTGTTTATAATCTGCTGTAGAACTGAAAACACGCCAAATCGCTTTTAGGGTTTGCTGAAGACAGAGGTTAATTCAGTCTGTGCAGTTCTCAAACTATTAAGTATGGGTCTGTGATATTGAGAAGAAAATTAAATCTCAATATTTTGGGGATTTTTTGATAACAATTCTGAACGCTACTCCTCCTGAAGCTTTCAAGACAGAACCACCAAACTTGGCCCAGCTCTTCAGACTGATCTCACTTAGTGTGCTCTATCTTTTCAGACTGATTCGATTTATGGTTTTCATAAAATTGAAGATTAAAAATCATAAAAATCCCATAGACTTACATTGAGAGAATGTTCAAATGAGCCAACACTATTCAAACTCCAACTGACAAAATTCAAATTTAAACTGTCAAAATCCCTTGAGACTCAACCAAGCTTCCATTCTGCTATTTCTAATCCATTCAAACTTCTATTGCAACTAGAATCAAGCTAGTAACATGCCAATCGTGCTAGAAACATTTTAATCATGCTAACAGCATGGAAGTAGCTTGTTAATTAGGCTAGAAACATGCTAGTAACTTGTCAGTTATGCTAATGCCATGCTAGTAGCTTGCTAATCATACTAGAAACCTTCCAGTAACTTGTCAGTCATGCTAGAAACATGTTAGAAACATGCTAATGACATGCTAATAACTTGCTAATCATGTTAGAAACATTCTAGTAACTTGTCAGTCATGTTAGAAACAGGCTAGCAACTTGTTTATCATGTGATAAACATGCTAGCAACTTGCTAGTCAGCCTAGAAACATTCCAATAACTTGTCAGTCATGCTAGAAACATGTTGGAAACACACTACATGCTAATGACATGCTAGTAACTAATCATGCTAGAAACATGCTAATGACATTCTAATAACTTGCTAATCATGTTAGAAACATTCTAGTAACGTGTCAGTCATGCTAGAAACAGGCTAGCAACTTGTTTATCATGTGATAAACATGCTAGCAACTTGCTAGTCAGCCTAGAAACATTCCAGTAACTTTTCCGTCATGCTAGAAACATTCTAGCAACTTGCTAGTCAGCCTGGAAACATGTTAGAAACATACTACATGCTAAAAGCTATGCTAATCATGCTGGAAACATGTTAACAACTTGCTGATCAGGCTAGAAACATGTAAGAAACATACTAGCAACTTGTTAATAACTTGCTAATCATGCTATAAACATGCTAGCAATTTGCTAATGACATGCTAATAATGCAAGTAACATGCTAATTATGCTATAAACATTCTAGCAACTTGCTAATCATGCTAGAAACTTGCTAATGTCAAGCTAGTAACTTGCTAATCATGCTAGAAAAATGTTAGAATCGTGCTAACTACTAGCAACATGCTAATCATCTAATCTATCTTTGTAAAGTTGAAACTTTAAGCTTTTACAGTTGCTTTAAACTTTCAAGCTAGGCTTTGTCAAGCCAAATTAAAGTTGGTCTTGACAAACTTTTTTATCTATTATATCCAACAATTTATTCAAAACAGCTGATTCATTTAGAAACAAAGCAAGTGACTGTCTTTATAGATAGATCATTAGTTAAAAAACAGATTAGTTCAGAAACGAAACACTGCAGTGTTGCTCTGAGACGCACAATGATCTGCTTTGGCTTTGTTAAACTGTTTTCATTGGCAAAAAAAAAACAAAAACAAACAAACAGCCAATACTTTGTCTAAAATGTAGCTCACTCAGTATTAACCTCTTGATTGTTGAACTGTAAAATCAATGCAACATTTGCATTCGCGCTAATGTGCCGATATTCGGGAAAACACTTCTGCCTATGTGATATTGCTTAACTATATCATATCTTATAATAATTAAAAAAAGCTAAAAACCCCAAAAATGAATATTTTTGCTTTCGTATCTTAATTTATAGAGCAATTTTGTATTCTCAAAATGTGTAAGCTTTTTGAATTTTAAGATCAGAGTAAATGTAAATTATTTTGACTTCTGGGAAACATGCAATCTTCTGTAGCTTCTAAAGGGCAGTACTAAATGAAAAAAATATGGTATTTAGGCAGAATAAGGCATTCTGTTCTGCTCTTAATGCATCGTGTTTCCTTCTGGAGCATCAGTGAGTGTTTGAACCTTCTGTTATAGTTGCATATGAGTCCCTCAGTTGTCCTCACTGTGAAAAGATGCATCTCAAAATCACACAGTCATTGTTGGAAAGGGTTCAAATACACAAAACTACTGGAAAACCAACAAATTTGTGTGACTTTTCTGAAGAACAGCAGGCAGTTTAACTGTTCAGGACAAACAAGGGACTCATCAACAACTATCACTAAACAAAAAAAAAAAGTAATTATTTAAATATCTTATTCAGGTCAGTACTAAATAAATAATAACATGCATTTTGTATGATCCCTCTTATTTTGGCATAAAATAATTAACATTTAGCAGATTCTGCAAGGTGTATTTAAACTTTTGACTTCAAATTTATTACAGCTTTACATCAAATAACGGCTGTTTCATTTCAGCTTTTCAAACCCTTGTGTCATAGCTTGAAAATAGCTCAGAATGTTCTCAGAATGTGAAAAATCACACTTAAATGAGTGTTTTCTTCATAAGCGGTAAAGCAGTGCTGAAACTGACTGGTCTTCTCAAGAGATTACGAGACATTGAAAGAAACAGGCAGCTCATTGTGCAGTTCCTGAGCTCCCGCTGGGATCCGTGATGTAATGGATAGGGACGTCTGAGCTGTGCTTTTCAACAGGCCTTTATAGAGAGATCTCCCTGCTGTCATTACTGTGACTCTTATCAGCATACAGCAGTGATGGAGCTCTTCCATCCTGCATCGGGAGCGGATTTGTCTTAATTAAAGTCTCTCTGACCCTTCTCCCAGACCATGGAGGACCGCTCCGTGTTGAAGGACGTCCGGCCCCACAGGTGGTACCAGTTTCGAGTTAGCGCGGTCAACAGTCAGGGCACGAGAGGCTTCACCACTCCCAGCAAGCATTTCTTTTCTGTACGAGGTAAAACACTCTTTCAGCAATACGTTGTTTTCTAAAGGAAAGGTCTGGGAATTTGCTTTACATTGTTATCAGATGATGGAAGCAAATCAAGTAGACTTCACACACTGCTCGAAAGGTTCATATTCAACACACAAACATCCACTTATAAGGGCTTTCAGTGCTTCTTGCATAAAAACTTTCATTTTCCACCTGACCTGTTTTACACATTTTGCATCTTTGCATCTGTTTACACACACTCTTAAAAATAAAGGATCTGTGGTTCCATAAAGAACCTTTAACAAACATTAAACTTTTCTATTAGAGACAGGATTCTTTATGTAAGTAAAATACACTACGAAAAAGTGCTTCTTTTAAGAGTTTTTTTATGAAAGAAAAATGGTTCTTTCATGATATTGCTGCAAAACATTTTAATCTGACAGCATTCCTAACAAAGACTACACTCTTAAAAATAAACATTCCAAAGGGGTGTTTTTGCATAGATGCCATTTTTGGTTCCCCAAAAAAACCTTTCAGTGAACAGTTCTTAAAAGAACCATTTTGACGAACATTTTAAAAATCTAAAGAACCTTTTTCAACTATAAAGAACCTGTTCTGCGTTTAAAGGGTTCCATGGATGTTCAAGGTTCTTGCAAAAAAAAAAAAAAACCTTTCAGTGAGCAGTTCTTAAAAGAACCATTTTGATGAACATTTTAAAAATCTAAAGAACCTTTTTCAATTATAAAGAACATTTTCTGCATTTAAAAGGTTCCATGGATGTTCAAGGTTCTTCCTAAAAAAACTTTCAATGAACAGTTCTTAAAAGAACCATTTTAAAGAACAATTTATAATTTAAAGAACCTTTTTTGACTATAAAGAACCTTTTCTGCATTTAAAAGGTTCCATGGATGTTCAAGGCTCTTCCTAAAAATCTTTTAGTGAACAGTTCTTAAAAGAACCATTTTGACGAACATTTTAAAAATCTAAAGAACCTTTTTTGACAATAAAGACCATTTTCTGCATTTAAAAGGTTCCATGGATGTTCAAGGCTCTTCCCAAAAAAAACTTTCAGTGAACAGTTGTTAAAAGAACCATTTTGAAGAACATTTAAAAAATCGAACGAACCTTCCATCATTCCATGGATGTTCAAGGTTCTTCCTAAAAAACAGTTCTTAAAAGCATATTTTTAAGGACTGTATGGAGGTATTTTAGGGACGGGAGCTTGTTAAATTTGGATTTGATTAATCTGATTGGATCTGTATGGAACTATTATCATCCCTCCCATATGTTCGGCTGCTTGGATCCATTTCTCCTCAAGTGAATTGTTTGTGAAGTAATTTTAAGATATATTCATTTTGTACAGTAATGAAGTCGCATTTCATTTCTGTTAAACAGAGTAAAACACACGGGACAGATGTAATAGTTTGTTTAAATATGGCTTGGGGGTGGTGGACAATTTCCAGGGTTAGTTCTGGAACCTGAGTTTGGATTTGGGCAGGAAGAAATCATTTTAAACCAAGATCGCAGATACAAACAGCTTTGTCTCAGAGCAGCAATTGGCAAGCGTTTTTTCTGCAATTTATGGCTAGGGTTAAGTTCTGTCCAGCCTATCAATTTATTTCTTCATTTCTATTTTGACAATGCATAATTACTTGAATAGTTTGAAAATGACTTCACAAAGAGCTGATACTGAAACACCATTGTTGCCAAAGGTACACATGGGTGCTGCCAATAGAGGCTTTCCATACAAAAATCAGGTAAAAACAGTAAACCTTTGATCACTTCCAAAATAAAATTTAGTTAATTTTTCTGTTAATTTACTCATCGCCATGTCATCCAAGATGTTCATGTCTTTCTTTCTTCAGTCGCAAAGAAATTATGTTTTTTGAGGAAAACTTTCCAGGATTTTTCTCCATATAGTGGACTTCAATGGTGCTCAACGGATTGAAGGTTAAAAATGCAGTTACAATGCAGCTTCAAGGGGCTTTAAACCATCCCAGCCGAGGAAAAGGGGTTTTATCTGGCGAAACAATTGGTTATTTTCTAAAAAAAAAAAAAAAAACACACAATGTATATACTTTTTAATCTCAAATGCTCGTCTTGTCTATAGCTCTTCAATCCGTTGAGAACCACTGAAGTCCACTATATGGAGAAAAATCCTGGAATGTTTTCCTCAAAAACTTTAAAGGGATAGTTCACCCAAAAATGAAAATTTGATGTTTATCTTCTTACCCCCAGAGCATCCAAGATGTAGGTGACTTTGTTTTCTCAGAAAAACACAAACAAAGATTTTTAATGAAAACCGGTGCAGTCTGCCAGCCTTATCATGGACGTGGATGGGCACCAAACCTTTAAAAGTAAACAAAAACATGCACAGACAAATCCAAATTACACCCTGCGGCTCGTGACGATACATTGATGTCCTAAGACACGAAACGATCGTTTTTTGCGAGAAACTGAACAGTATTTATATCATTTTTTACCTTTGATACACAGCCACGTCCATCTGTCATGAGCACGAGCTCATCATCCGGCTCGTGACATGTGAACACGCTCTGACGTAGAATACGCAAACGGCGGAAGCGATCTGTCGCATGTATACGACACTCATTGTTTATACAGTGCACAGAGATTGTGGGTATAGCGGCTATTCAAAATGGTAATTACTTGCGCATATCCTGATTGTTTAAACCGATTTAAAGCTAAAAGATTACGTTTGCATCCGGGACTTTTCACTGATTTCCCCTTACGGTGTTTGCGTATTCTACGCCAGAAGCGCGTGCACAAGTTACGTGACTGATGCCAAACTCGTGCCCATGACAGATGGACGTGGCTGTGTATCAAAGGTAAAAAATGATATAAATACTGTTCAGTTTCTCGCAAAAACCGATCGTTTCGTGTCTTAGGACATTAATGTATCGTCACGAGCCGCAGGGTGTAATTTGGATTTGTCTGTGCATGTTTTTGTTTACTTTTAAAGGTTTGGTGCCCATCCACGTCCATGATAAGGATGGCAGACTGCACCGGTTTTTGTTAAAAATCTTTGTTTGTGTTTTTCTGAGGAAACAAAGTCACCTACATCTTGGATGCCCTGGGGGTAAGCAGATAAACATTAAATTTTCATTTTTGGGTGAACTATCCCTTTAATTTCTTTGCGACTTAAGAAAAAAAGACATGAATATCTTGGATGACATGGGGGTGAGTACATTATCAGGAAATTTTTATTCTGGAAGTGGAGTAATCCTTTAAGTTTTCATACGTTACAAACAATAAATAAACAAACAAACATGAGATCATATGATTTTTAACACTTTTTTCACAAACTGTAAATTTTATAAACTGTATAAAACTGTATACAAGTTTTAATAAACATTTATTTGTGTGCATTCCCGTAGCTCAGACAGTAGAAGAATGGCACTAACAATGCTAAGATGGTTACAGAATTAACATGCATAAACTCATTTTTTTTAAAAAGTATGCCAACGCAGTGTAAATGTATGCTGATAGAAGCATACCAAATGCATAAATGCAAATTCTCCTAAAGGCTACTTAAAGGAGTAGTTGTGTTAAATGTGTTTTTGTCAGTTTCTTACGGGAGTAGTTCATTTCCAGAACAAAAATCTACAGATAATGTACTCAACCCCTTGTCATCCAAGATATCCATGTCTTTCTTTCTTCAGTTGTAAAGAAATTATGTTTTTTGAGGAAAACATTTCAGGATTTCTCTCCATATAGTGGACTTCTATGGTACCCAAGAGTTTGAACTTCCAAAATGCAGGTTAAATGCAGCTTCAAAGGACTCTAATCGATCGTTTCACTAGATAAGACCCTTATTCATCGACTGGGGTTGTTTAGAGCCCTTTGAAGCTGCATTTAAACTGCATTTTGGAAGTTCAAACTCGGGGGCACCATAGAGGTTGACTATATGGAGAGAAATCCTCAAATGTTTTCCTTAAAACATAATTTCTTAAAATTGCAATTTTTATTACAAAATAACCAATCGTTTCACTAGATAAGACCCTTCTTCCTTGGCTGGGATCATTTAGAGCACTTTGAAGCTGCATTTAAACTGCATTTGTAAATGCATTTTTAAAGAAAGAAAGACGTGAAGATCTTGGATGACAAGGGGTTGAGTACATTATCTGTACATTTTTGTTCTGGAAGTGAACTACTCCCGTAAGAAACTGACAAAAACACATTTAACCATTTTTGGGATGTTTGCAGCTGCATTTTTTCATGAAATATGTCACAAAGTATCAAAAAAAAAACATCATTGGTTTACCAGTAATTCCAACAACTCGATTTAGGTCAAACTGACCCGCAACATAACATAAGCGCTAGAGCTGTTTAGGTGCCCCCTGGCTATTGAGAATTTAGTTTACACTCCACTGAAGTCTTTGTGTCTGTGACACAGCGCAGTGCGGAGAATGTGCAAATCCCCAAAGGACAGACCAAAGAGCGCAGCGATACTGCATCACTGCCGTCAGCCACCTCTGGAAAACCACTCTGCCATAAAGCCCAGAAATCCTCCGGCACAGTGTCACCCGCGCACACACGCACAAACACAACACCTCCTGCGCTGGGGATCTGGCCGGCGCTCAGTATGTGAAACATGTTTCTAATAGTATGATATAAGCTTTTCCATGGATACGGAAAACATCCTCCAGGGCGAGCAGAAATCAAACTCAGATTCGAACCTGGGATTTGGGTTTGGACACGTTTGAAGAAATGTTTTCTGGTACCAGATTGTTTAATATCGTATCTGTAATGCTCTCTGATCTGAGTGATACGGCCCATATCATCCCAGACCTCAGGGGTGCTTGCGTTGGCATGTTTCGAGCGCAGCGCCACGGCCAAGATATAATTACACACAGACCGAGGCAACACGCAACGCGCTGCCAACAACCTTCTGCTATTTTGAAAGATTACAAACTCTTGGAGAGCGCGTGCTAAACTCAGCGAGAATAAAACGAGTGTTAGAAATATCTGACATCTTCCTGCAATGCCCTGGGAGCGTCATCCAAGCTCTTTCTCAACGTCCGATCTGCTTCACGTCAAGACAGTCAACACACGTTAGCTAAGACTGGAACGGAAATTAGCGTGCTCCAACGCTGAAGCAATACCTTGTATGTTATCCATTGGCGCAGACGACTCCAGAACCCATTGACACATAAACACTAAACATTTGCACAGAACATCTTGGAGAGAACGTTGCACCACATGGGTTTCGTTCTGCGTTCATCCTAAAGTGAAACCGCTCGAGGATGTGGGGTCCGAAGGTTGAGAGGGGTCAAAAGGTCATAGGTCGGGCGCGTGGATGCCGTTGCTTGAGGGGAACCTGAAGATGAAGGATCTTGCTTGACCTAATGACTCTCAGAGAACAAATACAAAGTGACAGTTCTGTACTGGTGAGCTAGCCATTATGTGCTTTGTTTAGTTGCTGAAATGAACCTGACTTCAATGAGACCAAACACGCTCTCTTCAGAAGCCCCACAGGCACGACATTAGCATGTGAGCTAAACTGACATATCAAAGCGTCTTTCCTCTGTCATGCTCAATGCACACTGATTGGCCTCCGAGGTAAAGCAGCACGCCGTTTTGGTTTAATCGGAAACAGGGCATGTGCCGCACGTCTTTATTTTCATGCTTTGAAACCCAATGCATTATTAGTGTTTGCTAAGTCAGAAATCGCTATTAATATTGCTCATGCCTGAGGTTAGTGACTTGTTCCACATGCTACAGACATGAGTGATATCTTAAATAGAGTGGTTTTTGAGAAAGGCTGTGCTTCTGCTTTTCTACCAATCAAGTCAAGTCAAGTCACCTTTGTTTATATAGCGCTTTTAACAATGCAGGTTGTGTCAAAGCAACTTTACAGTATTAAATAGGTCAAGACAGAAAACAGTTCAGTTCAAACTGTATACAATATCGCTGGAAAGTTAAGTGTCCCCAACTAAGCAAGCCAGAGACGACTGTGGCAAGGAGCCAAAACTCAATCAGTGACAGAAATGGAGAAAGAACATACAGCAAAAGATACACAAGCTGTCACTGGTGCAGTACCTTTTTAAAAAGTGCACATTTGTACCTTTTAGATACTAAAATGTGCCTTTAAGTTGCCAATATGGACCTTTTAGGTACAAAGGTACCACCCCGGTGACAGCTTATGTACCTTGTAGAAAATAGAAAGTTGAAGAGTGAAAAATAACATTTAATTCAAATCTTGAAAGTATGTTTTTTCGAAAGCTGCTTAAAGGGATAGTTTACCCGAAAGGTTTAGCCCATGATTTATTCATCCTCAAGGCATCCTATAGGTGTGTATGGCGTTCTTCTTTTAGACAAATCCAATCAGAGTTACATTAAAAATCCAAGCTTTATAATGGCAGTGGGTGGGTGTTTCTTTTCAACAGTCCAAATACTTTTTTGGCAAACACTGCCAAAAAAGGTTATCTTGCTTAGTATTTTTGTCTTTTTTCTAGTTAAAATGTAAAAAAAGATGCATTTACTAGACAAGCAAAATGACATAAGATATTTAGTCTTGTCTGTGGGTGAATATAGGCCTCCTGTGCCGAATTGATGCGTTTTCGTAAGAACAATATCCATGTTTAAAACAGAATAATCACTTTTCTCTATTTTCATCCATTTGGGGTGGATGACGAGTACATATGTGTTGCATACTGAGTTGCAAAGGGGTGGAAATTTTCCAGTAAATTTCTAAAAATCCCTCGAAATTTCCAAAAATCCTGGAATGTTTCCGAAATTTACTGGAAATTTTCCACCTTTTTGCAACCCTAGTTGCGTATGCGCCGCCAAGAAAGAAGCAAAAACAAAACAACTGCCACGAATAAGAAATACAACAGGATTTGTTAAGAAAAATACCAGAGGATTTCGATATAAGCCAACAGTTTTCCTTTGCTAAAGTAAGGAAACTTTGGAAACAAAAGTTGTTTTTTTGTGAGATCAGCGGTGCATGCGCAATGCATACGTCCTACGCCACATACCCAGAATGGCTTACAAGTTAGTGCAAGCTAGAGAAAAGTGATTATTACATTTTAAATATGGATATTTTTACATGGATTTTTTACATTTTAAACATGGATGTGGAGCACTTTTTATTATGGATGAATGCACTTTATTGGACTTGTTTTGGACTGATGAAGAGAAACACCTGCCCAGCTCCATTATAAAGCTTGGAAGAACCAGGATCATTTTTAGTGTAGCTCTGATTGGATTTGTCTAAAAGAAGAAAGTAATATAGACCTAGGATGCCTTGAGAGTGAGTAAATCATGAGCTAATTTTCAATTTTGCGTGAGCTTACCAGTTAGAGAGAGTGCACCTTTATGAACACACTCTTGCTGTACACTTTTAGTGCATTTTCTAATGATATCAAATTAAAAGTGTTAAATTAAAGCACATTTTAAACCATTATTTTAATAATCTTTTGTCAGGCTTTAAAGAAGTACATTGTGACTATTGGGTTTTGTACTCTGTTCAGAAATTAAAAAGTCTAATTGTTACTATATGTTACAAAAATTTCCAGATAATGTACTCAACCCCTTGTCATCTAAGATGTTCATGTCTTTCTTTCTTCAGTCGTTCAGGATTTCTCTCCATATAATGGACTTCTATGGTGACCCGAGTTTGAACTTCCTAAATGCAGCTTAAATGCAGCTACAAAGGGCTCTGTAAAAACAGCGATGTAGGGCGATTTGGAAGTTGGAGTTCACACAGAGCAAGACAAAATGAGCGTTTGAGGTTAAAAATTTAGATTTTTTTTAGAAAATAACCAATTGTTTTGCTAGATAACACTTTCCTTCCTCGGCTGGGATCGTTTAGAGTCCTTTGAAGCTGCATTTAAACTGCATTTTGGAAGTTCAGTTTCGGGGGCACCATAGAAGTCCACTATATGGAGAGAAATCCTGGAATGTTTTCCTCAAAAAACAGAATTTCATTAAATTGTAATTTTTTATAAGGAAAATAACCAATTGTTTCGCTAAATAAGACCATTTTTTCTTCAGCTGGGATTGTTTAGAGCCCTTTGAAGCTGTGTTTAAACGGCATTTAGGAAGTTCAAACTCGGGGGCACCATTGAAATCCATTATATGGAGAGAAATCCTGGAATGTTTTCCTCAAAAAACATAGGGAGTACATTATCTGTAAATTTTTGTTCAGGAAGTGAACTACCCCTTTAACAAGCGACACAATCATGAATGAATATTTCTGCGTCTATAGTCATAACTGTTTTTAAGGCTCTGGTGGGTGTTCTTACAGCAAAAATGAGGCGCGGGCTAAATGTTATGTCTACACTCCTGTCCTGTCTGGATTATTCGCGCATCACTGGCAGTGGTCATGTGTGGAGTGTGTCTCTCCCAGCAGCGGCGGTGGACACATTAAGCACAGTTATACACACACTATTCAACTCACGTCTGGAACAGATCTCTTTGCCACATCAACAGAAACATGCACTCTCACTGTCTGTCTCACCTCTCTAAGACCATTTTAATCACACACACTCCTTTATCCCTGATGAACACATTGGTAGCTTATGAAAACAATTGTTTTCTCTTTTTCAAGAAAGCCACTTGGTAAACAACCCTTCTTAACAAGCAATATATATATATATATATATATATATATATATATATATATATATATATATATATATATTTATACAGTGGCTTGCAAAAGTATTCATACCCCTGAATTTTTCATGTTTTGCTGTTAAACTGCTTTAACTTTTTTTTCCACATCAGTCTTCACTCCATACACTATAATGACAAAGCGAAAGACAGGTTTGAGACATCTTTGCAAATTTTTTAAATGAAAAAACTGAAACAAGTACATTGCATAAATATTCATACCCTTAACGAAGCGATATGAATGCTCCTGAGCTAAATTTCAAGTGTCCCAGGGACAAAAAGGAATATAATTAAAGCATAATTGTTCACTTGTTTCCAGCAAAAATAATCTTAAAATTCGATAATCAAGTAAGAATTATTGTCTTGTTGTCAGAAACAACAAGTTGAAATGAAGTGAGTTTTTGCTTAGAACAAGAAAAATAATCTGCCAAAACAATCTTATTATAATCAAACCGAAAACAAGATTGTTTTGCTTACCCAATTGGCAGATTATTTTGCTTGTTTCGAGCAAAAACTTGCTTAATTTTGAGTTGTTTTTCTGAAAACAAGACAATAATTTTTACTTTTCTTAAATCCTTCTTGATTTAATAATTTTTAGATATTTTGGCTGGAAACAAGACAAAAATTCTAAGTAAGAAAAGCATTCTTTGCAGTGAATGCAAAAATGCTAACAGTCCGTTCAGTCTGACTATACAATAATAATGATAATAATTACTAGTAGTAGTAGTAGTATTCAAAATATTTTTTTTTATTATTATTTAAATGAGAAAAAAAATTAGAATTAAAATTGCAATACTAATATTTATGTCTGTCTTGCTTTGCTTACTTAGCTTTCAAACGTTTAACCAGAGAGCTTGTATTTTGGCAGAAAATTACAGGAAGGCTGTAAAACTTCTTTTTTGATGACAACAGATTCCTAATTGGTTCTCATTACAAATCTGGGAAGATAGTTGACGTGAAGAGTTTGTGCGGAGCAGCATTTACTGTAAACCGAGACACTGAAAACACCGGATCTGAATAAATATGAAAGTGTCACATGAGCAATAAAATTGGTTGAAGTTATTCTCATGTCTTGAGCATATGTTCTGAGGTCAAGTCATGTCAGGTGAACACAAATAAACCGACAAGAGTGTGATGAAAAGCAGTGGTCTGACTGAAGCACCTTCGCATCTCTGTTTCAGATCCGTTTCCCCCAGAGACCCCACAGAATGCCAGAATAGGGAACCAGACGGATCACCCGGACGGCACGGTGAGTGTTCTGGTCCTGTGGGAGGCCCCCAGGGAGAGCGACTTGGTGGTCCATCATTACAAGGTGACCTGGAACACTCGAGGAACACCCCCAACCAGCCAGAGCCGAGCTGGACGGGTCACAGATGGGGTAAGCCCTCCTGAGCTCAGCCCTCTGTCTCACCTCTCAGCTGGCGTATTCTCCCGAATACTGAGCATACTTTTATATCTCTGCTAAACTGTGAACCTGTAGGGGGTTACGTTCAGTGTTTATGTATGTGGAAAGTTCATTTCAGAAGAATGAGTTCGAAAATTAAGCCAGACCGGGGCTGCGGATAGTGGCCAAAATCTTGTTGAGGTTAGAGAACAATTTTTACCTTTCTCTCATAAAGCTGAACCTGAACCCTTAGAGAGGGGAGAAATTTCCCTGAGTTGTTTTTCTTGGTTGCAGTTTTGGAACGTCAGACCCAGGAAGTGCTAAATCTGCGACTGAGTTTAAGGATTTAAATGTGTGTTTTCACTGGTCAGCTCCCCTTTGGCCAGCGCTGCCTCACAGGTGTTGGGACTCATGTGCCCCACCTGCGATGTAGTAAAGTGCTAGAGCCAGTTAAGTCGGTTCCCCACCACGACCGCAAAACAAAGACGCAGCTGGCCTAGTGATCAGCATATTTTATTGTAGTCCAAGTGCTCTCCTGAAAGCCACGGCTCTCAAATGGTTTTGATTAGGTAATTTGTTTTTACAATGCAATAACCTCTGCGTCTGAGAAAGCAATCTATTTTATTGAACAGTAGCCTATAAAGGCCTATTTCGGCTGACAGATTTTTGTTCTCAGAATGGATCACTGCGAGCGTTTAAGAGTTATTGAGAGTAGTAGAAAATGTCAGATCATTTTCAAACGGCCTGGAATTAAGAATCTCCTCGATCCAAAGAACACAACTTAGTTGAAACTAAATGCACAGCGGCCCTATATGTCTGCTGTTTCAGAATTTAAAAATGAGACAAAAGTATGGCTCATTTAACTGAACAGCACAATTTGTCTCTTATATGTAAACTATGCCAATCTATAGTCTTTATTGGAAAGATCATAGTAATAGATGAAGATAACATGATAGACTTATTCAATGTGACTTCCTGGACAAACTCATTGTAAGGTTTTAATGGTTAAAGGGTCATGACATGGATTGGGTTTTTTATTACAACGCTGGTTTTAGAGGGGTTTTGGCCACTTCCTCAGCTGGTCAGTATGGGAGACCAGCTAAAGTCAGATACTTCCAGCTTAAACCATCTAAGACCAGCCAGACTTGACATCTGAAAAAATGCATTCATCGTATATTAACATGACATGTCAATAATACATCCACAACTATAGGTGGCGCCAAATCCACAAAAAAAGAGTGTGACCCCTGCTGAACAAAAACCCAGCTAAAACCAGTCTAAGCTGGTTGGCTGGTTTTAGCTGGTCAGCAGGCTGATTTTAGAGGAGTTCTGGCCACTTCCGTAGCTGGTCAGACTGGTCTTAGCTGTTCAGGCTAGGAGACCAGCTGGAACAACCAGCTAAAACCAGCCTGACCCGCCGATCCAGGCTGGGAGACCAGCTAAAACAAGATAAACCAGCTAAGACCAGCCAGGCTGGACATCTGAAAAAACACGTTTGTCTTATATTCAGGGTCTAGGCTTTGACATGTCAATAATACATCCACAACTATTGGTGGCGCCAAATCTGCGTAAAACGAGTGTGACCCCTGCTGAAAAAAACCCCCAGCTAAAACCAGCCTTAGCTGGTTGGCTGTTCTTCTGAAGAAAAAAAACTGCTAAAAAAAGCCTAGGCTGGTTTTTAGCCGTTTTTTCAGGATTTGGTGCCACCTATAGTTGTGGATGTATTATTGACATGTCAAAGTCTAGACCCTTAATATAAGACTTTTTTTTTTTCAGAAAAGTGGCCAAAATCCCTCTAAAACCAGCCAAATGACCAGTTATGACCAGCTAAAACCAGCCAAATAGCGTAGGCTGGTTTTAGCAGTTTTTTAGCAGAGATAACATAAATGCTTTTTTTATTGATGCTGAGGACATTTAAGTTATGAAACTTGCAAGATGTATTAAGCATACAAATACCTCTTCTATGTCAAAAGATCAAGGGGACTTGATTATTGATTAAAACTCACATTATTGTACATGTTCACTGGGATGAAATGCCAGTTAGATACCCCAAAATGATACGCTAAGTTATCTAGACCAGTTCTTGAATCCTTCACTGAGGAGACCAGCTGGGCTCCACATGTTTTCAGATCAACATCGAGGTCTCGTTGTCATGGTCTCAAGTGCGCAGACTGGGTGGAGGTTGCAAAACTGCTCCACCACACAAGAATACGCAGTATGATGATTCAAGTAAGCAACTTTGTACTTCATAGTGATGGCACCACCAGGCACTACTCACTGTTGGCAGAGAACAGGAAGAACATCGAGGCCAGAGACTTGAATTTGATGCAGGCAAATAGCCAGGTAGCCAGTGGAGCATAACAGTAGAGCGAAAGAGGTGTATTTTGCACGTTGCAGTGTTCTAGGTTATCTTTAGAAGCAATTTTGTGAAAAGAACATTCCAGTTGTCCGAACTTGAGACGTATTAAAATTGCGAATGTGCATGACTCACCACTGAAGTTTTAGTAGGTTTTGTCTTGGCTAACCAGGCTGATGAAATTGTACTTAGTTCATGAGCTGGTAAGGATTTTCTTCTGAATATTGAATTATTGTAACATAGATGAATGTATGCCAAAAACAAAGCGATACATGCTGAGGATCATCTGGGTAAACTGCCAGGTACTGTCTACAATAGCAAAGGATGAAACTGTCCATCCAAATTCATGATTTGGGCCCACTTAGGTTGCATATGTGGAGAAGAGGAAAGGGCTGAGCATTGAACCCTGAGGCACCTCAATGGTTAGTAGATGTGGTTAGCTCATAACTTCATGAAACATTAAAGGATCTGCTTGTAAGGTAGAACACAGACTAGCAAAGTGAAGGTTTTGTGATGACCAGTTCATGAAGGTGGACAAGGACAAATCAAAGATGGCAGAGCGGTCTTGTAGAACCCTTGATTTGGAGTCAACTCTCAGCCACAGAGTTTAAACAACTGACAGCAGGACAGACCCAGATTGATTGTCAACCAGCAGGTTGTTCTGTGAAAGAAAAGTAGAAAGCTGTATGCTGAGGTGCAGGCCAATGGAGTTTCTTTTGTTGTTGGTAAAGAACCTCCTAGGATAGCATAGATGCTTTCAGCTGTTGTCCAGCTTGAAGCAATTCATTTTAAATGAATGACTCATATGAAATGACTCATATTAGCATAGATGCCCTTCACATAATAATCATGATTTATGAGAAGTGTTTGCGATTCCGGTTGACCTAAGCAATGCAGCATAACCATGTGTTTAGGTGATAAATTAGGTGTAAGCTTGGCTAAAGAGATGGATCTGTACTGTATACTTAAACTGACAGAGTGCGTCTGAATCCCAAACAATACCGGGAAGGCTATTCCAGAGATTCAGAGCCAGACAGGATAAAGAATCTACCTCCTGCAGAGGATTTTGATATCCTTGGTGTTATTAAATGACCAGGAATGAACATGATGAAATATAGTGTGATTTGAGCTCACTTAGTTATTGCAGAATAAAACATTCAAAACGTAGCAGAATTCTGACATTTCTGAAAGGTACAAAAAATGGACTGTTATGATTATGATTGGCTGCATTTTCAACTACCTGAAGCATATTTAATAACCCTGCAGGATAGCAATAGCGCATTACAATAATCTAGTCTTGAGGTCATGAAGGCATGAACTATCTTAAGAAATTGAAAGCATATGCCTTAACTTGCTGTTCTACAATTGTTCTGGAAATGTGACTTTTTAAACAACAGATTAAGCAACAGCGTATCAATGTTTCATAACAAATAATAATAAACCAAAATAAAGATATGAATTTACAGGTCAGAGTTGACTAAACTTAAAGTATTAGTTCACCCGAAAAATTAAAATTAGCCCATGATTTACTTATCCTCAAGGCATCCTAAGTGTATATGACTTTCTTCTTAAAAAAAAAATCCAATCGAGGTGGTTTTAAAAATTGTCCTGCTTCTTCCCAGCTTTATAATGGCAGTGGGTGGGTGTTTCTCTTCAACAGTCCAAAAAAAGTCCAATAAAACACATTCGTCCATAATAAAAAGTGCCTCACGCGACTTCGGGGAGTGAATGAAGGTCTCCTGTAGCGAATCGATGCATTTGTACGAAAAATATCCATATTTAAAACATTTTTAAACACTTTTCTCTAACTTCCACTAACTGCTAACTGAGTATATGCTAGTCACGCAAGAACCAACGTTGGTTTTCAGGAGTTGGTTTTCCTTAATTTAGCAAAGGAAAACCAGTCTCATCTTGGCTTATATCGAAATCATCCTTTCCTTTACAAATTCTCGTTTCGTACTTATAATTTGTGTTATAATGTTTTAAATATTGATTAAAAACACATTGATTCACTACAGGAGGCCTTTATTGGCACCTCGGACCTGTGTGAGGCCTTTTTTATTATGGATTGATCCACTTTATTGGACCTCTTTTGGACTGTTGAAGACAAAACACCCACCCATTGCCATTATAAAGCTTTTTTAATATAACTCAGAGTGTATTCTTCTAAAATTAGAAAGTCATATACACCTAGAATGCCTTGAGGGTGAGTTTATCATGGGCTTATTTTCATTTTCAGATGAACTAACCCTATAAGCTTGAATTTGAACACAACGAAATGCAAAACGTCTTCACATGAGATTTGTATAATAATTACTTAAACAATGTAAACTAATTCTTTGTTTTTCTGAGAATGTCTGCCAAAGGAATCATGTACAAGGAGAAAAGCAGCGGTCCAAACACTGAGCCCTGCGGCACTCCATATTTACATTGTGATTGATGACATTTCTTCAATAACATAAAGTGGTAACGGAGAATTAAACAGGACTTAAGCCGTGCTAATGCCAGTCCACTAATTCAAATAAAAATTCTCCATCTTATTAAAAGGAATGTCATTGTAACGGAGTGACAGAGACATGAAGCGGGGGGATCCAAACGCAAGCTTTTATTATTAAACATGGCCAAAAGAAAGGGTAAACCAAAACAGGCGAAAGATCCAGGGCAGGCAGAAAAACAAGACAGTACAAGATAAACCAAAAGTGCAAAAAATCTGTATTTGTCGAGAAATCATGTTGCGAAATTGGTCCAAAAGTGTGCATTTTTGCGCCAATGCATTGTTAAAGGCATTTTCATGTTTCAGCTTAAAAAAGTCAGTGTTCGTGCTGCCTTAAAATGTTACATTTTGTGAATTTAAATTGTGAAGTTGTCTTAACTAAAAATGAAGTTTACAAGACTTTATAAAATGAGTGCAATGAACATAATTTAAGTTTAGTGAACTTAAATGGTCAAGTTGTCTCAACTCAGAATAAAGTTGACAGGACTTTATAAAATGAGTGCAATAAACATAATTTAAGTTTAGTGAACTTTAAATTATGAAGTTGTCTCAACTAAGAATAAAGTTGACAGGACTTTATAAAATAAGTGCAATGAACATAGTTTAAGTTTAATGAACTTAAATTGTCAACTGACACTGGCCCTCCAGGATTGTATTGAGCAACATGGATTCTTACTGCAAAAACTAAATTGTGTATGTCTTAGTGCTAAACCATTACAATGCTAATGTCTTTCTTTTTTATCCTGTAGGATGTAACGGAGATGGAGCTTCAGGGTTTACAGCCCAACACGCACTACACCGCACAGATTCAGGCCGTCTCTTACTGGGGTCAAAATCGCCTCAAGAGCAGCCGAGCTCACCTCTCCTTCATCACGGCTGCAGCCACCAGTAAGAACTCCGAACTTCTGCATGCTTTGAAAGATTTATATGCATATTTGGAAAGTTCTTCGAGTTATGAAACTACAAAATTAATTGTTTTCAGAATGCGAGCCAATTTTGACATTCAATCAGTTTCGCTGGGTATAAATTGAAAAGGGTGTAAATGAAGGGGTGTCAGAAATAAAATATCCATTCTCTTTAAAAGGCTTGATTCTGGCCCCCTCGTTTTACCATGAATCAGTGCTGCCGTTGATAATTGCAGCACAGCGGAGCCATTAAAAACACAGAAAACCTTCTCTGGCGAGGAGAGTGTTTTGTCAGAAATGTTGTCCTCTTATGGTGACTTAAATTTTGGCACGTGACTGCATGAGGTTAACCTTTCCCAGAGGCAGCACATTTCAGTCCTGCTTCAGAATCCAGACCCTGTCTGAGTCCAGCAATACTGAGGCTCACTAGGAAAGGGTTTAAAGGGCACAGCCCGCTTTACTCTCCTCAACAGGACTGCAGTTAACCCCGCATTAGTTCCTCACCTCCACTGTTGCTGTTATTCCTGTTTTATAATTACACTCTTAAAAGCGAGATTTAAAAGTTTGTCAAGACAAACTTTAAGTGGCTTGAAAAGCCTGATCAGAAAGTGTGAAAAAGTTTGAAGGTTTTAGAAATTGTAGAAATGTTAAAAGTTTAAAGATTAAAGTTTAAAGTAGTTTTAAAGGAACACTCCACTTTTTTTGGAAATAGGCTCATTCTCCAACTCCCCCCCGAGTTAATAAGTCGACTTTTACCGTTTTGAAATCCATTCAGCCGTTCTCCTGTTCTGTCGATATCACTTTTAGCATAGCTTAGCATAGATCATTGAATCCTATTAGACCAATAGCATCGAGTTCAAAAATGACCAACGAGTTTCGATATTTGTCCTATTTAAAACTTGACTCTTCTGTAGTTATATTGTGTACTAAGACCGGTGGAAATGCAAAGCTGCGAGTTTCTAGGCCGAGAAGATTAGGAACTACACTTCCATTCCGCGATGCTATTGGTCTAATAGGATTCAATGATCTATGCTAAGCTATGCTAAAAGTGATATCGACAGAACAGGAGAACGGCTGAATGGTTTTGAAAACGGTAAAACTCAACTTATTAACTCGGGGGGAGTTGGAGAATGAGCCTATTTCCAAAAAAAGTGGAGTGTTCCTTTAAAACTACTTTAAACTTTAATCTTTTTTGACTGAAAACCATAACATTTCTACAATTTCTAAAACTTTCAAACTTTTTCACACTTTCTGATCAGGCTTTTCAAGCCACTTAAAGTTTGTCTTGACAAAAATTGTGATAAAGTGGAGTGTTTCTTTAAAGTTTGAAAGTTTTGAAGGCAATACAGTCTGTCAGATGGATGAATAAATGGATAGATAGCATGTTGATAGCATGTTTCTAACTTATTTAGCATATTTAGCATATTTTTAACTTATTTAACATGTTACTAGCATGTTGCTAGCACGGTTAACAAGTTACTAGCATGTTGCTAGCATGTTTCTAGCATTATTAGCATGTTGTTAGCATATTTCTAGCATCTTTAACATAACATGATTAACATGTCAATAGCGTGTTGCTAACATGTTCATAGCATGTTAGTATCATTACCATTTTGCTAGCATGTTCTGATTAGCAAAGCACTAGCATGTTTCTAACACAATTTACATGTTAGCATGTTTCTAGAATGTTTCTAACATGATTACCATGTTACTAGCGTGTAGCTAGCATGATTAGAATGTCGTTAGCATGAGGTTAGCATTACTAGTATGATTATCAAGTTATTAGCATGATTAACATGTTGTTAGCATGTTTCTAACCTAACTAGCATGTTGTTAGTATGTTTCTAGCATGATTAGCATGTTAACATGTTACTAGCATGATTAGCATGTTGTTAGCATGTTTCTAATATGATTAGCCTGTTACTAGCATGTTTTAAAGTAGTTTTAAAGCTTAAAGCTTGAATGTTTTGAAGGCAATACAGTCTGTCAGATGAATAGATGTATAAATGGATAGATAGCATGTTTTAGCCTTCTGCTAGCATGCTTTTAATTTATTTAACAAGTTACTAGCATTTTGTTATCATGTTTATAGCATGATTATCATGTTTCTAACATGATTAGCATTCTGTTAGCATGTTTCTAGCAAGTTTGTAACATGATTGCCATGTCAATAGCTTGTTGCTAGCATGTTGATAACATGTTGTTAGCATCATTAACATTTTGCTAGCATGTTTCTAGCATGATTAGCAAAGCACTAACATATTTCCAACACAAATTTACATGTTGTTAACGTTTCTAGAATGTTTCTAACATGATTAGCACATTACTAGCATGATTAACGTGCTGTAAACATGTTTCTAGCATGTCTAACCTAACTAGCATGTTTTTAACATGTTTCTAGCATGATTAGTATGTTGTTAACATGTTACTAGCATGATTAGCATGTCGTTAGCATGTTTCTAACATATTAGCCTGTAACTAGCATGTAGCTAGCATGATTAGAATGTCGCTAGCATTTTGTTAGCATTAGTAGCCTGTTGTTAGCATGATTAGCAAGTTACTGGCATGTTTCTAGCATGATTAACATGATGTTAACAGTTTTGTCAGTTGGAGTTTGAATAGTGTTGATCATTTGAACATTCCCTCAATGTAAGTCAATGGGATTTTTATGATTTTTAATCTTTAATTTTAGGAAAAACAGTAAGTCCGATCAGTTAGAAAAGATCCAGCAACTGGAGTCAGATCAGTCTGAAGATCTGGCCTGAGTTTGGAGTTTGTAGAGTTAAAGCTCTAAGAGGAGGAGCAGTCAGAAATTTTTGTCTCTGAAGAAAAAGAATAACTGTAAGTTTAAATAGCATTTAAGTAAGTTGGCTTTCTCAAGCTAACTTAATAAAGGCGCTTTAAAGGGTTCTTCACAGTGATGCCATAGGAGAACCATTCAGTCAAAGGTTATTTAAAGAACCATCTCTTTCTTACATTTTTATAATCTGAAGAACCTTCTTTCGCCACAAAGAACCTTTAATGAAACAGAAAGGATCTTCAGATATTGAAGGTTCTTTATCAAACCATTTAGACAAAAAATGGTTCTTCTAATTCATCGTGAAGCACCTTTATCTTTAAGAGTGTTTAAGAGGCTGCTTAAATCTTTCAGTCATTCTGCAAACAGATTCCAGACACAAAATGATAGTTTTGAAAAGCAATGTGTTGGCTCTGTTTAGATTTATCTAGAGCACAAACTAGCATGCTGAAATATTTGAAGGCATAATCCATTTATCTAAAAAAAAATTAAATTCCGTCTTCTTTGCTGTCCAAACTTTTTTTTTTTTCACTTTCTAACTTATTTTATGTCTTTAATATTTTTCTCTCTGGTTTTATCAGCCCTCTGTTATTTCTCTTGAGGTCTGTTGAACACCACATCAGTTATATCGCCATATTCCCTTAAAGTAATGTACTGCAGACTACCCAAGATTTCATTCGTCACAGTTTATGAAGAGGGAAGAATTGTCACTGAAACAGAAACAAATATAATTCAAAACATCAGAGCTCGCTTTTTGTCATTTTGTTATAGGAAATCTATAACGGTGCAATCTTACAGAGAGAGTCCCAAAGATGCCTCAGGTGCTTCTCAGATGTTTCTCCTGAGAAAAGATCCTATATTATGAGAGTTTCAGAAGATGAACTTCTTCCAAGATCAAATTGTCGAAGCAAAGGCATCCACGTTAATTTTATAACTCTGTACTCTGTACAACAATTGTTTTCATTTGTCCGTTCATTTTATGAGAAACATCTGTGACAGACTTGATACTTGAACGAAACTTAATTAGAAGATCTCCATTACATCTCCTGAGCTATGAAAGCAACCTCTGAAGCGAAGATCAGACGCCAAACATTGGCTAAATGTAGAAACTCTGATTTCATTGATACCCTTTATTTGCTTAAATTTTCACATGACGTCATACACCTCAGCGAAGTTGTGGCTAAAAATGTTTGCTTTTAAGTTTTCAAGTTGAAAGTATTGCAGTTTTTTTTTATTTTTTTTATTTTTTACCAAAGACGATAACTGAATATGAAACACATTTATAGTAGGAAGTCTATAGACGGTTTCATCGGGCGCACGCGCCTGGACCTAAGTTAACTTCCGGTCTGTGTTTGTTTATCTGTCTGGTTCGTGTCGCGGGCTACAAACGCAGCTAATAATGAGTAATGAAGTTGGTCTCAGGTTATTGTGCTGTGGTATGTGTTTCCCAAACATTTATTTATTTGTGGCGACCTGCCACGATATAAAAACCGACTGATTTTCCAATTGGAAATAATAGACTAATTCATTAATCTGTTAATAGACTTCGTTGAATAAACGTAATACACGTTTAAAAATCAAACCCAGGCGTGGGTGTTTTTATATCACTGTATTTCTGAAGAAAGACTGTCTTTAGAAAATGTCATTTTCATTTCATCCTGCATAAGGCAGCGTTTTTAAATTAAGAGCTGCTTTGTCTATAGCCATTACCGGGGAAACCTCGTTTCTCGTGCTTAAAGCACCTCCTACTGGGAAGTAATGAGTTTGCATTTTTAATAAATCAGTCTAATTTACGCAGCCAACATATTTCGCTTGTTATTAAAAAAATAATCTACTCTAGAAGGACTTAGCTGTTGTTATTGATTCTATTTGGATGTATACCGGAAGTTAAGTTTGGGCCACAAAAGCGCTCATGCGCAGTAACGTTTGTTTATGTTGTTGCCGTTGAAACCGTCTATAGAGTAAGACTCATATTTTTGTTGAAGCACAAAAACTAGTGTCACCATTTGAGTCTCCATTGTCCTGTCATCACAAACTCTTGCACTACACATCTTGGACTTCATCCCCCACAAGCCACTGCACCAATCACTGCTCACACCTGCTCCTCGTGACCCACTGCACTGATTGCTGCACACATCTGTTCCTCATCACACTGACTGCATTTAAGCTTCTCACACACACAGCCACTCGGCGAAGTCTTATCTTTCCTCTTGGTCGTAATTCTGAGCGTTTCTTCCCGTGTTTGTTTTCCCGTGTGTTTGATTCCTGGACTCCCTCTTGTGTTTGATTCTCGCTGCCAGCCCCAACCTTTCTGCCTGTTTTTTGACTACGATTTCTGCCTGCCCCTTTGTGTTTGTTTTGTCTCTAATAAATGCTGCGAATGGATCCGCACGTCTCTGACCTTCCTTGTGACAACTAGAGTGTAAAGAACTTACTTAAGTCTTAATTAAGGGTCTTAAGAGTCCTAAGGTCATTGCACACCGACTCCAAATTATTGTATATGTTTCTCAGGGTTTTTTTTTTTTTTTTTTCGCATTCGTCATCCTTACCCATCAAAATGCTTCCTACAGATGCGAAAACACAGAAAATCGAACCTGATCCAAATTTTTTTATGACGGATGAAAGTTTCGGAGATTGCATTTTTTTTATAGTTTGTCTGTTATAGTTTGTTTGTTGTAAAAGTTTGGTGCTAAAATTAGCCAGGTATTTTTGGTCACCAGGTTGTTTTTTGGTCAATTCCATGCCACATATGCAGTACATAGTCTTTAATTTTGAAAATTTTAACCTGAAAAGTTGCTTATTAAAATATATGGAAGGCCTTTTCCGCCACTGAATAAAACATTAAAAAAGGTTATTGCGACTTATCTCACAATTCTGACTTTTTAAACTTACAATTGCAAGTTATAAAGTCAGTAAATATCTCACAATTGTGAGAAATAAAGTCAGAATTGTGTGATACAAAAAATATGAACTCGCAATTCTGTTAACATATCTTTTTAACTCACAATTGGGACTTTATATCTCACAGTTCTGAGAAAAAAACTTTGCGAGAAACAAAGTCACAATTGCGAGAAAAACAAGTCAGAATTTATATACAAAACAAGTCAGAGTTTATATCCCGCAATTCTGACTTTATAACTCACAACTGTACGTTTATATCTTACAGTTCTGAGAAAAAAAGTCAGAATTGCGAGATGTAATCATGAAATTGCGAATTAAGTCAGAATTGTAAGATATAAACTCGCAATTCTGTTAACATCAGGTTTTTTCTCCTCAGAACTGGACTTTCTAACACACAATTGTGAGTTTATATTACAGTTCTGAGAAAAAAGTCAGAATTGCAAGATACAAAGTCACAATTGTGAGAAAAAAAGTCAGAATTGCAAGTTTATATCTTGCAATTCTGACTTTATAACTCGCAATTGTGTGTTTATATTTTACAGTTCTGAGAAAAAAGTCATTGCGAGATGTAATCTTGAAATTGTGAGTTACTAAGTCAGAATTGTGAGATATAAACTTGCAATGTTGTGAACATATCAGTCTTTTTTTCTCCTCAGAACTGGACTTTATAACTCACAATTGCGGGTTTATATCTCACAATTGAGAAAAAAGTCAGAATTACAAGTTTATATGATGCAATTCCGAGGAAAAAGAGAGAATTGTGAGATGTAATCTTGAAATTGCGAGTTATTAAATCAGAATTGTGAAATATAACTATATTCTATATTTATATTGACAGAATTGCGAGATACAGAGTCGCAGTTGCAATAAAAAAAAGTAAGAATTGCTAGAAAAGTCAGAATGGCGAGTTCTGAGAAAAAAGTCAGAATTTTGAGATACAAAGTTGCAATTTTGAAAAGAAAGAAGTCAGAATTGCAGAATCTCATAATTCTGACTTTATATCTAGCAATTCTGACTTTAAAACTCGCAATTGTGCATTTATATCTCACAGTTCTGAGAAAAAAAAGTCAAGATCTTTGTGAGATTGTGAGATGTAATCTAGAAATTGCGAGTTATTAAGTCAGAATTGTGAGATATAAACTTGCAATTCTGTGAACATATCAGCCTTTTTTTCTCCTCAGAACTGGACTTTATAAATCGCAATTGCGACTATATCTCACAATTCTTAGAAAAAAAGAATTGTGAGATACAAAGTCGCAATTGCAAGGAAAAAAGTCAGAAATGCGAGATACAGAGTCGCAATTGCAAAAAAAAGGTCAGAATTGAGATTATATCTCGCAATTCAGACTCTATTTCTCGCAATTGAGTTTAGATCCCGCAATTCTGACTTTATAACTTGCAATTGTGCATTTATATTTTACAGTTCTGAGAAAAAAGTCATTGTGAAATGTAATCTCGAAATTGATGTAAACTCACAATTGCGAGAAAAAAGTCAGAATTGCGAGTTCTGAGAAAAAAGTTCTGTGAAAAAAGTCGAGGTACAAACTCGCAATTGTAAGAAAAACAAGAAAAAATTGCTGACTTAATTTCTCACAACTGTGAGTTTATATCTAGCAATTCTGACTTTATAACTCGCAATTGTGCATTCGTATCTCAGTTCTGAGAAAAAAGTCTGAATTGTAATTCTGTGAACATATCGGTCTTTTTTTCTCCTCAGAACTGGACTTTATAACTCGAGTTTATATCTCACAATACTGAGAGAAAAAAAGTCAGAATTGCTAGTTTATATCTCACAATTCTGACTTTATATCTAGCAATTCTGACTTTACAACTCACAATTGTGCCTTTATATATCACAGTTCTAGTAAAAAAGTCAGACTTGTGAGATACAAACTTGCAATTGTGAGAAGAAAAGTCAGAATTGTCATATAAAAAGTCACAATTAATTTATTTTTATTCAGTGGCAGAAACGGGCTTCCATAAAAATAATAAAGGCTATTGCCAGATGTAAATGAATCTCCTCTCTCATTTTAGCCTCCTCAAATGGGAATGTCCACCTTCCTGGAGAGTTCTCCAATGAGATTCCCGTGTCCCATTCGTCTCCCAGTATCCTGAGGCTGGAAGCGGCCGCCCCTCATTATCACGACAACCAGCTGCAGGTCAAGGTCTTCTGGAAGAGCCGGATCCCAGGCAAGTGGCGCACAAACTAAGGTCATTCAGAGGTTACTTACATGCATCTGCCTCCCAACAAGAAACACTCTCAGATGACGTCGGTCACGCAACACGGATCTGTTTGTTGACGGTCCATCGGATCCATGTGTGTCCTTAAACCAAAGCAAAGCAACGGCATGACTAATGATTTATGGAAGAACGTTACCAAACATAAATATTATCTATCCGGCATAAAAAAGACAATCTCGCAGGGATGTCCTCTCTAGAGTCTTTCCAACAGATTATTCACGATCCGCTCCAAAAACACATTTGGAGACACGATGGTCTTCAAAGAGAAGATTCCAGCGAAACCGCTAGCGCTCATAAATACAGGCTGTTGATTTACTGTTATCTCCTGGAAAGAAAGGCATGAAGAGTGATTTAATAATGCCGCTACCAGTGTGAAATCAAAAACAGATGAAGGTGAATGACGAGCCGACGCGGGTTTGAACAAAGATGTCATGTTGCCTGTGTGCGGAGCAGGAAGCTCAGAGCGTCCTCAAAATGTTCTCATGCTGCCTCACAAACAGAGGAACATAACCTACAACGGTCTCTCTTGTTTCTCCTGTAGAAAACCAGAAGGAGTCCAGTTCATATGCTCTGAGATGGTATCCTGAAGTCTGTGCCCATAACCTGACAAAAGCCGAGAAAACAGCCACAGTTCAGGTGTGTCTCCATTTTTATCAGAAGTCTGAAATAACCTTTTATTTTATTTTATTTTGTTTCAAAGTCCATGTAAGCATCTAGTGGTGGATAAAGTACAATCATGGCCAAAAGTTTTGAGAATGACACAAATATTACTTTTCACACAGTTTGCTGCTCAACTGCTTTTAGATCTTTGTTTCAGTTGTTTCTGTGATGTACTGAAATATAATTACAAGCACTTCATACGTTTCAAAGGCTTTTATCGGCAATTACATGACATTTATGCAAAGAGTCAGTATTTGCAGTGTTGGCCCTTCTTTTTCAGGACCTCTGCAATTGGACTGGGCATGCTCTCAATCAACTTCTGGGCCAAATCCTGACTGATAGCAACCCATTCTTTCATAATCACTTCTTGGAGTTTGTCAGAATTAGTGGGTTTTTGTTTGCCCACCCGCCTCTTGAGGATTGACCACAAGTTCTCAATGGGATTAAGACCTGGGGAGTTTCCAGGCCATGGACCCAAAATTTCAACGTTTTGGTCCCCGAGCCACTTAGTTATCACTTTTGCCTTATGGCACGGTGCTCCATCGTGCTGGAAAATGCATTGTTCTTCACCAAACTGTTGTTGGATTGTTGGAAGAAGTTGCTGTTGGAGGGTGTTTTGGTACCATTCTTTATTCATGGCTGTGATTTTGGGCAAAATTGTGAGTGAGCCCACTCCCTTGGATGAGAAGCAACCCCACACATGAATGGTCTCAGGATGCTTTACTGTTGGCATGACACAGGCCTTTTTCCAGATGCCCCAAACAATCGGAAAGAGGCTTCATCGGAGAATATGACTTTGCCCCAGTCCTCAGCAGTCCATTCGCCATACTTTTTGCAGAAGATCAATCTGTCCCTGATGTTTTTTTTGGAGAGAAGTGGCTTCTTTGCTGCCCTTCTTGACACCAGGCCATCTTCCAAAAGTCTTGGCCTCACTGTGCGTCAGATGCGCTCACACCTGCCTGCTGCCATTCCTGAGCAAGCTCTGCACTGGTGGCACTCCGATCCCGCAGCTGAATCCTCTTTAGGAGACGATCCTGGCGCTTGCTGGACTTTCTTGGATGCCCTGAAGCCTTCTTAACAAGAATTGAACCTCTTTCCTTGAAGTTCTTGATGATCCTATAAATTGTTGATTTAGGTGCAGTCTTAGTAGACACAATATCCTTGCCTGTGAAGCCATTTTTATGCAACTCAATGATGGCTGCACGCGTCTCTTTGCAGGTGACCATGGTTAACAATGGAAGAACAATGATATCAAGCATCACCCTCCTTTTAACTTGTCAAGTCTGCCATTCTAACCCAATCAGCCTGACATAATGATCTCCAGCCTTGTGCTCATCAACATCCTCAACTGAGTTAACAAGACATTTACTGAAATGATCTCAGCAGGTCCTTTAATGACAGCAATGAAATGCAGTGGAAAGTTTTTTTCGGGATTAAGTTAATTTTCATGGCAAAGAAGGACTATGCAATTCATCTGATCACTCTTCATAACATTCTGGAGTATATGCAAATTGCTATTATAAAAACTTAAGCAGCAACGTTTCTAATTTCCAATATTTATGTAATTCTCAAAACTTTTGGCCACGACTGTACACAAGACAAGCTCTTGAGTAAAAGTACAGATATCCTTATTTTTAACCCTTTGAGCGGTACGGTCCCACATATGGGATTTAGAACGTTCGGTGACGTCACGCAACTGACAAATTCAAACTGCGCTTTGACGCTTTGGCTGGCGCTGAGCCAGAGACAGACGAGCTCTGCGCTTGTCATATAATCACAACTATGCAGTGTTTTTAACCACATAACACTTATTTTAGGTTTCAGACATTTAAATACACATAAGTACTAGTAAAAGGAGACATTTAGAGTTTGTAAAATACACACATATGTCTATGGAAGCAGCAAATAACAATCTATTCAAATATAATTTGCATATGTGTTTTATTCATATCACATACACATAGGCTAAGTAACTAAAAAGTTCACTCTATTCCTCTCCTAGTTCACCAGCCACTTACTTGCATGTATTTCGGGAGAAACGGAAGAATTTTGAGATTACATCTCACAATTCTGACTTTTTTTTCTCAGTACTGTGAGATATAAACGCACAATTGCTAGATAGAAAGTCAGAATTATAGGATATAAACACAACTGCATGAAGTAAAGCTTGAATTGCGAGATATAAACTGGCAATTCTATAAAATAAAATAAAATGCTGGCAACATGCTAGTAACTTGCTAATCATGCTAACAACATTCTAGTAACATGCTAAGCATACTAGAATAATGTTAACAACATGTTAGTAGCAAGTTAATCATGTTAGAATCATGCTAGCAACATACTAGTAACTTGCTAATCATTGCTAATAACTCGCGAATCATGTGAACAGCATGCTAGCAACATGTGACATGCTAATCATGCTACCAACATGCTAGTGACATGCTAATCATGCTAGCAGCTAGTGAAATGCTAATCATGCTAGCAACATGCTAATAATATGTTAAACATGCTTATAACATGCTAGTAACATGCTAATCATGCTAGAAACTGGCAAATAATGGTAAAACATGCTAGCAAAATGCTAGTGACATATTAATCATGTTAGAACCATTCTACTAACATGCTAATTATGCTAACAACATTCTAGTAACATGCTTAGCATACTAGAATAATGTTAACAACATGTTAGTAGCAAGTTAATCATGTTAGAATCATGCTAGCAACGTACTAGTAACTTGCTAATCATTGCTAATAACTCGCGAATCATGTGAACAGCATGCTAGCAAAATGCTAGTGACATGCTAATCATGCTAGCAGCTAGTTGACACGCTAATCATGCTAGCAACATGCTAGTGACATGTTAATCATGCTAGCAACATGCTAATAACATGTTAAACATGCTTGCAACATGCTAGTGACATATTAATTATGTTTCTACTAACATGCTAATTATGCTAACAACATGCTAGTAACATGTTAATCATGCATGTTAATCAAGCTAGCAACATGCTAATCATGCTAGCAACTTGCTTATCATGCTAACAAACTGCTACATACTAATCATGACGGAAACATGCTAACAACATGCTAGTAACTTTCTATCTATCTATTTATCAACTTTAAGCTTTTAGAATTACTTTAACTCTTCAGACTGGAAACTTAGAACTTTTACACTTATTATAACATGCTAGTAACTTGTTAAGCATGCTAACCACATGCTAACAACATTCTAGTAATGTGCTAATCATGCTAGAATCATGTTAACAACATGCTAATTATGTCAAAAACATGTTAACAACATGCTAATCATGCTGGAAGCACGCAAACAACTGGAAAATGATGTTAAAACATGCTAGTAACATGCTAATCATAATAAAATAATGCTAACAGCATCCTAGTTGCATGCTAAACACGCTAGTAAATTTTAAAGGTTGTTTTTTTAATCCCACAGTAAGGACACAGAATAAGCAAATAAGCAAATATTTTATTGTATTACCAGAACATACACTGTCAAAATATTAAAACGAAACGTCACACTTTAGTTTGGGAACCAATTCTCACAATCAGCATACTATTTACTGTGTGTTTAGCCTCAATCAACTCCTAATCCGCTGCTTATTACTAGTTAGTGAGCTAGTTACATATGTGCTCTATGATATTGTGCTTTGAAATGTTTGAATTGTAGTGAAATTTGCTCAAATAATATCTCTGATGAAGTACAGATGTCTAAACACGAAACAATGTTGACGGTTGCTGTGTGGCAAGTAGTTTGATACCCTAACATTTAAAATTGGGCCTTTTCTGTTCCACATGAGAAAAAGAAAGGTGAATAAATGATGGCAGAATGTGGTAAGCTATCCGTTTAATGCCTCACAACCATCATCATATCGACTTGCAGTTGCTAATACTGAAGAGGTGAAGTCACACCAAACCTGTGTGTGACCCTTGAATCTATCCTCAGCTGACTCGTTCCTACATCTGACTTCTTTGTTGGCTGATGTTTACGGAGCTGAATAGTGTAAGAGATAATGGCAGCGCTGCCCGAGAGCACTGTGTTTCCACACATGATCCGTCATCACAATAGAAACGTGTCTTGCTGTGATATCCTTACGCTGCGGACGGCTGAAGCGCTAATCTGATTCAGTCTCCCCAGAGCAGGATGCAGTTACTGTACTGTGTTTCTCATTTACTCTCTCCATTCACTCTTAGCTCACTTCCACAGACACTACCCTTAACAAAAGAAGTACAGTCGTGGCCAAAAGTTTTGAGAATTACATAAATATTGGAAATTGGAAAAGTTGCTGCTTACGTTTTTATAATCGCGATTTGCATATACTCCATAATGTTATGAAGAGTGATCAGATGAATTGCATAGTCCTTCTTTGCCATGAAAATTAACTTAATCCCGAAAAAAACTTTCCACTGCATTGTTAAGAAGGCTTCGGGGGCGTCCAAGAAAGTCCAGCAAGCGCCAGGATCGTCTCCTAAAGAGGATTCAGCTGCGGGATCAGAGTGCCACCAGTGCAGAGCTTGCTCAGGAATGGCAGCAGGCAGGTGTGAGCGCATCTGAACACACAGTGAGGCCAAGACTTTTGGAAGATGGCCTGGTGTCAAGAAGGGCAGCAAAGAAGCCACTTCTCTCCAAAAAAAACATCAGGGACAGATTGATCTTCTGCAAAAAGTATGGTGAATGGACTGCTGAGGACTGGGGCAAAGTCATATTCTCCGATGAAGCCTCTTTCCGATTGTTTGGGGCATCTGGAAAAAGGCTTGTCCGGAGAAGAAAAGGTGAGCGCTACCATCAGTCCTGTGTCATGCCAACAGTAAAGCATCCTGAGACCATTCATGTGTGGGGTTGCTTCTCATCCAAGGGAGTGGGCTCACTCACAATTTTGCCCAAAAACACAGCCATGAATAAAGAATGGTACCAAAACACCCTCCAACAGCAACTTCTTCCAACAATCCAACAACAGTTTGGTGAAGAACAATGCATTTTCCAGCACGATGGAGCACCGTGCCATAAGGCAAAAGTGATAACTAAGTGGCTCGGGGACCAAAACGTTGAAATTTTGGGTCCATGGCCTGGAAACTCCCCAGGTCTTAATCCCATTGAGATCTTGTGGTCAATCCTCAAGAGGCGGGTGGACAAACAAAACCCCACTAATTCTGACAAACTCCAAGAAGTGAAAGAATGGGTTGCTATCAGTCAGGATTTGGCCCAGAAGTTGATTGAGAGCATGCCCAGTCGAATTGCAGAGGTCCTGAACAAGAAGGGCCAACACTGCAAATACTGACTCTTTGCATAAATGTCATGTAATTGTCGACAAAAGCCTTTGAAACGTATGAAGTGCTTGTAATTATATTTCAGTACATCACAGAAACAACTGAAACAAAGATCTAAAAGCAGTTTAGCAGCAAACTGTGTGAAAACTAATATTTGTGTCATTCTCAAAACTTTTGGACAAGACTGTATACTTCAGGTTTGTTTTATTACGTATACTTAAGTTCAAGTATATTTGAAGTATACTTCATGTAGTAGGTCTACAAATATCAGTGTCCTAGTAGTTTACTTGTAAGTGTACTATTTCGATACTCCTTGGGACTAAACTGGCCCACTTTCTAGAATACAAAAGTATACTTTTTAGTATACTATACTAGTTTACATTTATGTTTTCAGTTTGTACTGCATGTTAGCAACATGCTAATCATGCTAGTAACATGCTAACAACATATTAGCATCATGCTAATCATGCTAGTGACAAGCTAATTCTAGAAACATACTAGCAAATTGCTATCAATTCTAACAACATGCTAGTAACTTGGAAATCATGCTAACAACATGTTAGTAACTTGCTAATCATGCTAACGACATGCTAGCAACTTGTTAATCATGCTAACAACATGCTAGTAACTTGTTAATCATGCTAACGACATGCTAGTAACTTGCTAATCACACTAGCAACATGCTAATAACTTTTTAATCATGCTCATAACATACTAATCAACTTTCTTTTAGAACAACTTTAGACGTTAAACTCTTTCAGACTTAAAACAGTCAAACTTAAAACTTTTAAACTTTTAAAAACAATCAAACTTTTCAAACTTTATGGTCTGACTTTCTCAAGCCAACTTTTTCTAGTTATACTATACTTCTAGTTTATTTTATTAAGTATACTTGAGTGAAGTTCAAGTATATTTTTAAGTGTACTTCATGTAGTAAGTATACAAATATCAGTGTACTAGTAGTATGCTATTAAGTGTACTATTTCAATACTCCTTGGGACTAAATTGTCTCACTTTCTAGTGTATAAAAGTATACTTTAAGTATAACAGTAGTAAACTTTGAGTACACAACTAGTTTACATCTATGTTTTCAGTTTGTACTGCAAGTATACTAAAAGTGAACTTATAGGTGTACTGATAGTTTACTAATTAAATTTTTAGTACACCTTGAAGTGTAGTCTCAGTAAAATACTAGTTTAGTAGTTTTATACTGCAAGTATACTCGTAAGTTTTCTTTAAGTCATCTTTACATCATACTTTATGATATCTTTATGTCTCTATTTAGGTATTAATTTGTATATATTTTGTTATGAATATCTGAACACACAAAACATCAAAAGAAAGAATAGTATCTGCTTATAAACACTTGAATGTGGGTAAGTTTCTTAAAAGACTATTGATAATAATTGTAGATGGAGTTGATCAACAGCCAAAGCTTAACGGTCATTATTTCCTCTTCATGGGTCGACATTTTATTTCATTACGTTCCACAGTTTTCCATATCTATGGTTTTGATGCTGTTTTATGTCTGACGATTGTGTTAGATTACATGTGGAAGCATCTGTTGTTTCGGTTTCTTCTTCACTTGTGTTTTGGAAATTCTGTTCAGAAGATGTGTAATAGCACCCCTAGCGTATAACAATGAAAACACAGATTCTCAAAGCACAAGTAGAGCTCATATATACTCAGACTTTTCTAAATATAAGTCAAATATACTTAAAAGTCATTTTAAGCATATTTCTGAGAGGTATATAAAACACAATTCTGAGAATTACATAAAAAGTAGACTGAAAGTTTAAAGTTTAAAAGAAGTATACTAATAGCACACTTGAATAAACGTCTTTTTCATGAGGGTATAATGTTGTGCTGAGTAATAACTGAGCTGTTTCTGCTTTTCAGGGAACACATTTTGTGATTACTGGCCTGCTTTTTGCCTGTAAGTACCGTGTGGCAGTGAAGGCCGTTACAGGACAAGAGCAGAGGTCAGAGGTCACGACCTCTGTTACCACCCCACTGTGCTCAGCGCTGATGGGCCGGAGGAAAAAACCTGCTGCCTGTGCCAGAGATGGTGAGATGAGATCGCATTTCACCCTAAAATCAAAAGGGAGAGAACAATTAAAAGACTGAGTTTTGCATTAAGAAAAAATCTCCTTTATCCTAAAAAATACCCTCAAAATAAGTTTTGTTTTTTAAATGTTAAAAAGCCATAATTATGACAAAAAAATGTTAATCAGTCAATCAATTACAAAGACAAAAAGTCAGAATTATGTGATTATTTCTCCACAATGAAAGCATACAGTGTCCAGGACTTATAAGAAATATTACTACCATGTAAATCATAATTATGAGATTTAAAAAAAAAAATTTTAAATCGTAGCATTAAAAAACTAACTCTGACATAAAGTGTTAGAAATATGAGTTTAAAACTATTAATTATGAAGTGTAAAGGCATAAAATTAAGTATTTATTAGGTATAAAGTCAATTATTATGGGACACCACATTGACATAAACATTAAAAGTGAAAATTATGAAGTAAAACGTAGTTGATTTACAAGTTTATATATCCAAAGAAAGTACTAATTGTGACATAAACAGTCAAAATTATTTAAAGTCGTAATTATTAGATTACATTGACTTTTTCTGTTTTATTTTCATGCTAATTGTGATCATTTTGAACACAAAAGCTTTAATTAGGAGAAGTAAAACAATAACAACAACATTATTATATTAAATGACATTATATAATAAAATATTGTAGAATTACAGTAATGTCTGACTGAAAAAAATCTCCTTTATCCTAAAAAATACCCATAAAATAGGCTTAATTTTTGAAGAGTTAAAAAGCCATAGTTATGACAAAAAGTTAAAATTATGAAGTAAAAAGATGATTTGATTATATACATTGTAAATTATTGTAAGGCGAGGACTCAAGGAAGCGTGTAAGATCCAAATGCAGCTTTAATAAACAGATCGTAGTCAAACAGGCAGGGTCAAAACTCCAGCAAACAATAACATCCAGGGCAAGACAAAAGCATAATCCAGATAAACACAGCCAGAGTCCAAAAACCAGAGAGGGCAGTCCGAAAAGTAACAAATGAAATAAAACAATGAAACAAGGCAAAAACTATGACTAAGAAACAGAACAAAACAATGGCAAAATAACTATGACTATGAAACAAAACAAGGCAATGAAACAAGATAAACGCTTGGTAGAGTCCGCAAACAGCAAAACAATACTTCGCAGGGCCTGTATGGAAAAGGCCCTGCTTAAATCTTCACCAAACAGGAAGATACCAACGAGGCAGCAGAGGGAGCAGCAACAGTCAGAGAGTAAGGGCTCCCTCTGCTGGCCTGGCGTTACAGATCCCCCCCTCTAGGAGCGACTCCTGGCGCTCCAAAACAACAGTCCATAAGGGTGGGGGAACAGAGGCAAGATAGGGGTTGGGACGGTGGGCCAGGTCCATGAAGGGGAACAGGTCCAGGGTCAGGGCTAGGAGCGTAGAGCAGGTATAGACAGTGAAGCACTGGAGGACCTGGGCCATGGAGCGGTGGCAGACAGTGGAGTAATGGAGGTCCTGGGCCGTGGAGCAATGGCAGACAGTGGAAACTTGGAGGTCCTGGGCAATGGAGCAATGGCAGGCCTGGATCGTGGAGCAGAGGTGGGCCTGGATCAAGGAACAATGGCAGACAGGGAAGCTTTGACTGATCTGGCAAAGCAGGAGGCCTAGGCGGCGCAGGCAGAGCAGGAAGCCATGGAGGAGCAGGTAGAGCAGGGAGCCTTGGCAGTGCAGGCAGGGAAGGAAGCCATGGAGGAGCAGGTAGAGCAGGGAGCCTTGGCGGTGCAGGCAGAGCAGGACGCCATGGCGGAGCAGGTAGAGCAGGAAGCCTTGGCGGTGCAGGCAGAGCAGGAAGCCATGGTGGAGCAGGCAGAGCAGTAAGCCTGGGTAGCCATGGCAAAGCAGTCAGTTCAGGAGGCCATGGTGGCACAGGGAGCTTGGGTACTACCCCCTTTTGAGGATCTACAGCGGGAGCTGACTCCTCAGGGGGTTCCGCCGTGGACGCCGCCTCCATAAGAGGCATTGGCGCAGCGGACACGTGGATAGACTCATGGACAGAAGAGGACTCTGGAGCAGGCTCGTGGACAGATTCATGGACAGACGAGGCCTCTGGAGTGTAGTGTGCAGCCCACACACTCAAAATGGTGAATACCATCACAGGCAGTGTGGTGGTTAATGGGATGCCTGTAGCCCGCACTGACATTAGAGGAGGGTCCTTGACACAGGTAATCAAGACATGGCGAGGCTCTGGCAGATCCGACGAGACATGGCGAGGCTCTGGCAGATCAGACGAGACATGGCGTGGCTCTGGCAGGTCAGACGAGACATGGCGTGGCTCTGGCAGGTCAGACGAGACATGGCGTGGCTCTGGCAGGTCAGACGAGACATGGCGTGGCTCTGGCAGGTCAGACGAGACATGGCGTGGCTCTGGCTGGTCAGACGAGACATGGCGTGGCTCTGACAGGTCAGACGAGACATGGCGTGGCTCTGGCAGGTCAGGAGAGACGTGACTTGGCTCTGGACGCTCGGGCGAGACGTGACTTGGCTCTGGACGCTCGGGCGAGACGTGTGTTGGCTCTGGAATAACAGCAGTAATTAGGCTTGGTTCATGAAGATCTGCTGTAACTTGGTTTGGCTCATGAAAATCAACTGTGGCTTGGCTTGGCTCAGGGACAACAGCAGCAACTTGACTTGGCTCATGGAGATCTGCTGTAACTTGGCTTGGCTCAGGGACAACAGCAGCAACTTGACTTGGTTCATGGAGATCTGCTGTAACTTGGCTTGGCTCATGGAAATCAGCTGTGGTTTGACTTGACATGGACAACTCAGCTGTAACTTGACTTGATTCAGGAACAACAGCTGTAACTTGGCTTGACTCATGGGGCACAGCTGTGACTTGGCTTGACTCGTGGGGCACAGCTGTGACTTGGCTTGACTCATGGAGGACAGCTGTATCTTGGCTTGACTTGTGGGGCACAATAGCTGTATCTTGGCTTGACGCATGGAGAGCAACAGCTGCATCTTGGCTTGACACAGAAAGTGTAGCCCTGACTTGACTTGACACCGGAGGATCAGGCAGCACTTGACTTGATGTCGGAGGAACGGCTGTGACTTGACTTGGCTTTGAAGGGATGGCTGTGACTTGACTTGATGTGGGATGAGCAGTTGTGGCTTGAATTGGCTTTAAGGGAACAGCTGTGACTTGACTTGGCTTTAGGGGAACAGCTGTGACTTGACTTGGCTTTGGGAGAACAGCTGTGACTTGGCTTGATTTTGCAGGAACAGCAGATGTGAGGTGACTTGATTTAGCAGGAACAGCAGCTGGAAGGGTAGCCATGACTAATGCAGACTCAGGATAAGCAGACAAGATGTGAGTAGGCTGTGGCTTGGCTGATGTGAATTTAGGGAGACCAGCTGCACGTGCAGACATCAGTGGCATATCTCTCATGCTGGATACCAGGCTGGGATGGTTAGGTGTGATGTTAGCGAAAACTGATTTGGTGGCTGGGAAGTAAGCAGACGCTGGCTTGGCTGATGCTGTGACATAAGGTGGCTGTGGCTTGACAGACATGGCGTGATCTGATTCTGGAGCAGCAGACTTGATGTGGGCTGGTTCTGGCATCAGGATCGAGGCTTGGCGTGGGTCTGGCATGGTGGCCATCTTGGGTGCAGACTGTGGTGTGGCGGCCATCTTGGATGCAGGTTGTGGTGTGGCGGCCATCTTGGGTGCAGGCTGTGGCGTGGCGGCCATCTTGGGTGCAAGCTGTGGCGTGGCAGCCATTTTGGCCGGGGACTCTGGCGTGGCGGCCATCTTGACAACAGGCTTAGGGTTGGCAGCCATCTTGGGTGCAGACTCAGGCATGGCAGCCATCTTATGAGCATATTCTGGAATAGCGGCCATCTTGCAAACAGGCTCTGGGACGGCAGGCATGGCGTGAGCAGGCTCTGGGACGGCAGGCTTGGCGTGAGCAGGCCCTGGAGCGGCAGGCTTGGCGTGAGCAGGCCCTGGAGCGGCAGGCTTGGCGTGAGCAGGCCCTGGAGCGGCAGGCTTGGCGTGAGCAGGCCCTGGAGCGGCAGGCTTGGCGTGAGCAGGCCCTGGAGCGGCAGGCTTGGCGTGAGCAGGCCCTGGAGCGGCAGGCTTGGCGTGAGCAGGCCCTGGAGCGGCAGGCTTGGCGTGAGCAGGCCCTGGAGCGGCAGGCTTGGCGTGAGCAGGCCCTGGAGTGGTCCTTGGAGCAGCAGTCATGACGTGAGGAGGCCTTGAAGCGGCAGACATGACGTGAGCAGGCCCTGAAGCGGCAGACATGACGTGAGCAGGCCCTGAAGCGGCAGACATGACGTGAGCAGGCCCTGAAGCGGCAGACATGACGTGAGCAGGCCCTGAAGCGGCAGACATGACGTGAGCAGGCCCTGAAGCGGCAGACATGACGTGAGCAGGCCCTGAAGCGGCAGACATGACGTGAGCAGGCCCTGAAGCGGCAGACATGACGTGAGCAGGCCCTGAAGCGGCAGACATGACGTGAGCAGGCCCTGAAGCGGCAGACATGACGTGAGCAGGCCCTGAAGCGGCAGACATGACGTGAGCAGGCCCTGAAGCGGCAGACATGACGTGAGCAGGCCCTGAAGCGGCAGACATGACGTGAGCAGGCCCTGAAGCGGCAGACATGACGTGAGCAGGCCCTGAAGCGGCAGACATGACGTGAGCAGGCCCTGAAGCGGCAGACATGACGTGAGCAGGCCCTGAAGCGGCAGACATGACGTGAGCAGGCCCTGAAGCGGCAGACATGACGTGAGCAGGCCCTGAAGCGGCAGACATGACGTGAGCAGGCCCTGAAGCGGCAGACATGACGTGAGCAGGCCTTGAAGCGGCAGACATGACGTGAGCAGGCTTTGAAGCAGGCTTTGAAGCAGCAGACATGACGTGAGCAGGCCTTGAAGCAGCAGACATGACGTGAGCAGGCTTTGACACGTGAATAATTCCAGACATGGCGGTTAAATGTGGAGAATGATGAGTGGCAGATACTGAGGAATAGCAGGGTTCCTCATCAGCTATCCCCACAGTAAACGAGGAACCACTCAATCGGAGAGCAAAGTCAATGTATGTTTCTAGAGTCCAGCGAATTTTCCCCCCAGGTAACTGTGAGCGAACGGGTTCATTTAATCCATGACAAAAAATGTCCTTAAGCGCCACATCATTGAAATTTACTAGATGACACAGTTCACAAAAGTCCATAACATATTCCTCTATGCAACTGTTACCTTGACGAAGACGGAAGAGGCGTGATGCTGCATCCATGGTGATCTGTGTTGCAAAAGCCGCTGGATCTTTGGTTGGCGAAGTATTTCTGTAAGGCGAGGACTCAAGGAAGCGTGTAAGATCCAAATGCAGCTTTAATAAACAGATCGTAGTCAAACAGGCAGGGTCAAAACTCCAGCAAACAATAACATCCAGGGCAAGACAAAAGCATAATCCAGATAAACACAGGAAGAGTCCAAAAACCAGAGAGGGCAGTCCGAAAAGTAACAAATGAAATAAAACAATGAAACAAGGCAAAAACTATGACTAAGAAACAGAACAAAACAATGGCAAAATAACTATGACTATGAAACAAAACCGTGGCAAAAACAAGGCAATGAAAACAGGGCAATGAAACAAGATAAACGCTTGGTAGAGTCCGCAAACAGCAAAACAATACTTCGCAGGGCCTGTATGGAAAAGGCCCTGCTTAAATCTTCACCAAACAGGAAGATACCAACGAGGCAGCAGAGGGAGCAGCAACAGTCAGAGAGTAAGGGCTCCCTCTGCTGGCCTGGCGTTACAATTATTTAATAAAAAGTCCCAATTATGACATACAAATTCTAAATTCTTTAATAAAAAGTCCTAATTATGACTAAAACATTCTAAAAAGTCCCAATTATGACATAAAAATTCTAAATTCTTTAATAAAAAGTCCTAATTACGACAGAAACATTCTAAAAAATCCCAATTATGACATAAAATTCTAAATTCTTTAATAAAAAGTCCTAATTATGACTAAAACATTCTAAAAAGTCCCAATTATGACATAAAAATTCTAAATTCTTTAATAAAAAGTCCTAATTACGACAGAAACATTCTAAAAAATCCCAATTATGACATAAAATTCTAAATTCTTTAATAAAAAGTCCTAATTATGACTAAAACATTCTAAAAAGTCCCAATTATGACATAAAAATTCTAAATTCTTTAATAAAAAGTCCTAATTACGACAGAAACATTCTAAAAAGTCCCAATTATGACATAAAATTCTAAATTCTTTAATAAAAAGTCCCAATTATGACATAAAATTCTAAATTCTTTAATATAAAGTCCCAATTATGACAAAAAAATTCTAAATTCTTTAATAAAAAGTCCTAATTATGACAGAAACATTCTAAAAAGTCCCAATTATGACATAAAAATTCTAAATTCTTTAATAAAAAGTCCCAATTATGACAGAAACATTCTAAAAAGTCCCAATTATGACATAAAAATTCTAAATTCTTTAATAAAAAGTCCCAATTATGACAGAAACATTCTAAAAAGTCCCAATTATGACATAAAAATTCTAAATTCTTTAATAAAAAGTCCTAATTATGACTAAAACATTCTAAAAAGTCCCAATTATGACATTAAATTCTAAATTCTTTAAAAAATTTAATAAAACATTTTTTAAAAAGTTTTTATTTTAAAAAGTCCTAGTTATGAAAAACATTCAAAAATTTTAATAAAAAGTCTTAATTATGACATAAAAATTCTAAATTGTTTCATAAAAAGTCCTAATTATGACATAAACATTGTAAATAATTTAATTAAATTACATTGTATGCCATAATTAAGACTTTCTAATGTCAGAATTTGTCTAATAATGTCACAGTTTATCTCATAATTTGTCATTTGATTATTTTTAATAGTGATAATTTAGAACCTAAAAGCTTTCATTAAAAAAGAAGTACAACTATAAGATTTATTAGTTAAGCTAAGAATGAGCAATACTTGATCAGCAGTTATGAATCTTAGGTTATGTTAATTGTTAATGCATTATTAAAATCATAAGTTTTGTTTGTTACAGTTTTTCTCGATTGGTTTGGCTCATTTCTTGAAACCGAGATGACATTCTCAAAATAACATGGACAAATCTCCAAACCACCTTGCAATTGTTCACAACAGAATGTCATTTTTCATTGGTTTTATCAAATTGCAAATGCTTTAGTACATGTCTCAAGTGACTCTGTGCTTTTTTTTCAAATGATTATGTACACGTAGCTACAGTTAGCACAATGAGCCCACATTTAGCACATTTTCCAAATAAATAGATCTTGCTGATCTAAACTGATTAGTTGATTTTTCAGTGAAATGGTTACTCTCTCCAAAACATATCAGCATGGTTTCATTGTGTAAGTCATCATATGCACAATTGTCTGTTCAACTGTCAAAATTAGTCAAAGATATAATACCATGAAAGAATTTCTTGGAACATTTGATAAATTTATGACAGTACTTGACAATCAATCAGGTGAAATTAGAACTAACGAAGGAGCAGTTTCCCACATCTCAGATGACCAATCAAACAGTTTGTTTAGTTACCTGACAGGTGTTGTCTATGATTATGACTGCTGCCAAAAGTATATAGACAGAGCTTGGCCCGGGGCCAGTTTCATTTGCAGTATGAACATGGAAGCACCTCGCCAAGTACAACAGCAACTTCCTGCTCGAGGAAGAGGAGGAAGAAGAAGAGGAAGAGGAGGAGTGAGAATGTGTGGAGGAATAGGGGGAAGAGGCCGAGGAGCACGGAGGCACCATGATGTCCCAGATGAAATCCGGGCCACCCTTATTGACCACGTTATAAACCATCGCCTCACAATGGCAGAGGCAGGTCGCCGAGTGCAGCCTAATGTGCCTCGGTCTACAGTCTCCTCCATCATCCAAACCTTTCGCAGGGAAAACAGGTACAGAACTATTCTATTGAACTATTCAGTGTTGGTGTGTGTGTAGGCCTAGAGTACTGTAATATCTTCATGTGATGTTATATGATACTATAAAAATGACAAAGAAAAAAAATGGAGAAAATACTGTGAATAGTATTCCAGTCACTGTGCAGTGCATCACACTTTTAGTACCATAAAACAGCAGTACAATTACATTGGTAACTCATTTTGTAACAAATTTACAGTGTTGACCTTTGACTTGTAAGTCTAGGATTGGACGACAGCCTCAAGTGGGTGGCAGAAGAAAACTTCTAAATGAACAACAAGAACGAGAAATATGCAACATGGTCATTGCAAATAATGCCATCACACTGAGACAGATTCGTAATGCAATCCTTCTAGACAATGTAATGTTCCAAAATATAAACTCTATCAGCATCTCCACAATAGACCGGGTATTGAAGAAACATCAGATGACCATGAAACAGATTTACAGGGTACCATTTGAGAGAAACTCTGACAGAGTGAAAGAGCTGCGGTACCAGTATGTGCATGTAAGTCAACTACTGGTTGTCTATCATTGTAACACTATTACAGTAAGACATGGTTACCACTTTTTTTTGTTTTGCTTTATCCTTTTTACCTTCAGAATCCAGCTTTGTGTGACTAGAGCATTTTGCCTAGAAATTGTCTTCAGTTTTTCACTCCCTCTTTTTACAGTACTTTAGATCCTCCCTGCAGTATCTGTCTCTACTTGACTGATTAGATTTATTTTTATTCTATTGTAGAGAATAATGACATTAGAAGGCAACGAAACCCCTCACAACCTAGTGTTCGTTGATGAAGCTGGCTTCAACCTGGCCAAAGGTCGAAGGCGTGGCCGTAACATCATTGGCCACCGAGCCACTGTGGATGTCCCAGGCCAGCGAGGAGCAAATATAACAATGTGTGCCGCTATATCAGAAAGAGGTGTGGCCACACACATTCCCAGTTTAGGACCCTATACAATACACAAAAGCTCCTCAATTTTTTGGACCACCTTTATACTGATCTGATCCCGGAAAATGAGAGAGGTGAAGAAGGACCTCAGCTACCACATTATGTCATTGTGTGGGATAATGTGAACTTCCACCGTGGCCCACGCATCAGAACCTGGTTCACCACCCATCCCCGGATGCTAATGGAGTTTCTTCCACCTTACTCTCCTTTCCTAAATCCAATTGAGGAGTTTTTTTCAGCTTGGAGGTGGAGGGTGTATGAGCATCAGGCTCAAGACCAGAGGGCCCTGCTGCATGCAATGGATGCTGCATGTGAGGACATCACAGGGGATCAATGTAGGGGATGGTTGAGACATTCACGCCGTTTCTTCCCTCGCTGCATCGCAAGAGAAAATATCCGTTGCGATGTGGATGAGAATTTATGGCCTAACAGAGAGCAGCGCGTCGATGGCCAGGAGGATGAGGATGGTGGCCAGGAAAGAGAGGGTGACAATGGCGACCACTGAAAATATTACTGTACTATAGTTCTGAAACTTTATTTACAGTATGGTAGGCTAGAGTTTTTTTTTTGTTTTTTTTTGTTTTTTGTTTGTGTTTATAACTGTTCACATTTACAGAATCCTGTATATGTTTTCTTTTCACAGTATGTTCTCTAATGTTAACATTTCTTTGTACGAATAAAATTTTTTACAGTTTCCTTGAGTATGAGTGGTTTATTGGAGGCTGATTTTACTGTAAAATCTTTTAGTTTTATTCATAGTGGTATTCTGTTGCTAGACCTGTGCCTCAGTGACAAAACGTCTAAGCATTTTGACTTGCAGTGCTTAAACAATGCCAAAGGTATAATGCATTTTGGGGGCATTGACTATTTATATGAGAAGGATATTTAGTTTTGACACATGGATAAACTGTTTTGGGAGAGATATGAGCTTTTGCAGGGGATCCATGGTGTTGTGCTAAACCATCCAGGTTATTTTGACAAAAGCACTAAATGAATGCACATGT
>NC_133367.1:42470268-42487927 GCF_049309525.1 Garra rufa | reverse complement strand
CGTCTGTCTTTACAAATCACTCACAGCACACAAACAACAAATGTGCTGGGATACTGCTGCTTTAACTGGGCAAATGTTTTCATGAAATGCTTTTGGAAGATGTATCTTTGTACAATATAGCATACGGTTTTTGTAAATATTGAATTTGGTGTATTATCTATGGTTTGTTGTCATTACTTAATAAACTAGGTTAAATGAAGCTCCACACTTTTCATTTATGAATATCTGTGTTCGTTATGAAAATGTAAACTGAACATCAACTGGAATATTCTTATAGACTTAGAACAGGGATGTCCAAACTTGGTTCTGAAGGGCCACTGTCCTTACTTGTACTTCTCGAAATGTGCTTTATCTACCTCTCAGAAATATACTTAAAATGACATTTACTTGACTTATACTTAGAAAAGGTCTAAGTATATTTGAGCTATACTTATGGGAACAAAGGTATTGGGTGTCGCCCAGCCCGCAGCTCTACATATGTCTGCTAGAGCAGGGGTTTTCAACTCTGGCCCTTGAGGTCCACTTTCCTGCAGAGTTTAGCTCCAACCTTGATCAAACTCACCTGCCTGTAACTTTCTAGTGATCCTGAAGACCTTGATTAGCTTGTTCAGCTGTGTTTGATTAGGGTTGAAGCTAAACTCTGCAGGAAAGTGGACCTTGAGGGCCAGAGTTGAGAAACCCAGTGCTAGAGAGTTGCTGTGTGCAAGCGCGTAGGAAGAGGCAACACTCCGGGTGGTGTGAGCTCGAACTCCTAGGGGGCACGGCTCACCTTGGAACTCGTACGCCAATGTGATGGCATCTACCACCCAATGGGCCAACCTCTGCTTGGAGACTGCATTCCCGTTCTGTTGTCCCCCGTAGCAAACAAAGAGCTGCTCGGAGCATCTGAAGCTCCGTGTGCGGTCCACGCAGGGCGTGAACGGGACACAGCAATGCAAAGGCTCCTCTGGGGCAGAGCTTGCAGATTCACCACTGGTGAAGGGAAGGGAGTGGTGGGCACCTCGGGCACATAAGGAGGAGGTGACATGAGGCCAAGTATAGTGACCCATACTCAAAATTTATGCTCTGCTTTTAACCCTTCCAAATGCACACACACAGTAGTAAACACACACACACACACACCATGACTTGCTCAAGTCTCACCTCAGTCGTGGTATTGAGGGTGGAGAGAGTGCTGTATATTCACTCCCCCCACCCACAATCCCTGCTGGACCTGAGACCTTTGGGTTACAAGTCCGACTCTCTAACCCAGGAGTCCTCAACTCTGGCCCTCGAGGTCCATTTTTAGAGTTTAGCTCCAACCCTAATCAAACACACCTGAACAAGCTAATCAAGCTCTTCATCATTACTAGAAAGTTACAGGCAGGTGAGTTTGATCAAGGTTGGAGGTAAACTCTGCAGGAAAGTGGACCTCGAGGGCCAGAGTTGAGAACCTCTGCTCTAACCATTAGGCCATGGCTGCCCCAAAAGGGGAAAGGAATTTGTGCTCTGCATTTAACCCATCCAAGTGCACACACACTCGGAGCAGTGGGCTGCCATATTGCAGCATCCGGGGAGCAGTTAGGGGTTAGGTGCCTTGCTCAAGGGCAGAGGTCTCAACCTCAATTCCTGGAGGGACGCAGCTCTGCAGAGTTTAGCTCCAACCAGCTCCAGCTCACACCTGCTTGGAGTTTCTAGTAATTCTGAAGACCTTGATTAGCTGGACCAGGTGTGTTTGATTAGGGTTGGAACGAAAATGTGCAGAGCTGTGGCCCTCCAGGAACTGAGTTTGAGACCAGTGCTCAAGGGTCTCACCTGCCGGACCTGCACACACATCCAGAGCAGTGGGCTGCCATATTGCAGCACCCAGGGAGCAGTCGGGGGTTAGGTGCCTTGCTCAAGGGTTTCACCACAGCCTCACCTGCCGGACCTGAGATTCAAACACGCGACTCTTGGGTTACAAGTCTGACTCTCTAACCATTAGGCCACGACTGCCCCGTAAAAAGGGGGTTGGGCAGGGGGTCTCAGGATAACGTGAGAGTAGGCCGGCCTGAACTCAAGTCATGTTTCATTGACAGAGAACCTCTGAAGGTCCCCCACCCTCTTGATGGAAGCGAGCGCGGTCAGGAGCAATGTCTTAAGCGACAGGAATTTAGGCTCAAAGGGGGCTCCCTGAAGACCCTGGAGAACAACAGAGAGATCCCAAGAGGGGACGAGGTGTGGTCTAGAGGAATTCACCCTTCTCGCACCTCTCAGGAACCTGACGACCATCCACTGCATCGTGATACGCTGCAATAGCTGCAATGTACACTTTCAGAGTTGAAGGGGACAGCCTGCGTTCCATCTTCTCTTGCAGGGAGGAAAGCACCACTCCGATCAACATCTCTGTGGGTCCTCTTCTCGAGAGGAGCATCAAAGAACAGACCCCACCTCAGCACGTAGACCTGCCTCATAGACGGGGCTCTCGGGGGTTTCGCTGTTTCCTTGTTTCCTGTTTGCCTTGCTGCAGAGTGGTCTGTGTTTGTAGCTCCCTGGAACTTTGTTTTTCTGTTGGATTCTCTATCTTATTGTTAATTATGCTGTTTTAAATTGATAGATATAACTTCCACCAAATTTCTGATATTATCCATCAAACTAATCTGACTAATTTGATCGTTTGCCTTATTCTACAATCGCGAGTGCAGCGCGTTAGCCTTCCATTTAGCCGGTTAACTTGCCGCTCGCACTCCATTCACGATTTTAACTCTTGTTTTACTATCGTTAGCATTGCATTAGCCGGTTAGCTTGTTTAATTTAATTTATGTTCAACAAATAAAAAATTTATATAATACTGAGAAACAAATTATAAAGCTTGGCTTATTAAATATCAGGTCACTTTCTACGAAAGCACTTTTTGTAAATGATATGATCACTGATCATAAGCTCTGTTTGACAGAAACCTGGCTAAAACTAGACGATTACATTATTTTTAAATGAGTCAACCCCCCAAGATTACTGTTATAAACATGTGCCACGTGTAAAAGGTAAGGGGGGAGATGTTTGCACAATTTATAGCAATATGTTCAGTGTTTCTCAGAGAACGAGCTTTGTTCCGGGTCAATTTGACCCGTTTTGATTTTTGAGTTGTCAGATATACTAGTTAACCTAGGTTTTTCTTTTTAAATTTAGGTGACTTTTCCTCATTTAGTGTCATGAACATGCATGCAAAGTTTCAACACAATGATGTGTTTTGACATATCCATAATTTTTTTTTTTACGTTCGTACTGTTCCCGCGTCAATTTGACCCACCTATTTTAATGTTCTAGGGCAACTCTACCGACCCAAAATTGTACAATTTCTTGGTTATATTTTGTTATTTTAGTTTTTTACTAGCCTATGAAGCCAAAAAATCTGATTTTCCCACTTATTTCAATGCAGAAATATATTTTGTCAGCTACAAATGGTAAAAATGAGCTATCATTTATATTTGCAACTTATCTAAAATACGATTAAAACTATCTTGTTTTTCTTGATATTTTGTGTGTTTTTCTCATTTAGGGTCATGAACATGCATGCAAAGTTTCAACATGCCGATGTGTTTTGGCATGTCTAAAAAAAATTTTGTTACGTTCGTACTGTTCCCGGGTCAATTTGACCCACCTATTTTAATGTTCTAGCGCAACTCTACAGACCCAAAAAAGTAGTATTTATTGGTTATATTTTGTTATTTTAGTTTTTTACTAGCCTAGGAAGCCAAAACAAGGAGATTTCCCCCACTTATTTCAATACAGAAAAATATTTTGTCAGCCACAGATGGTAAAAATTAGCTCTCATTTATTTTTGCAATCTGTCTGAAATACCATTAAAACTATGTTGTTTTTCTTGATATTTTGTGTGTTTTTCGCATTTAGGGTCATGAACATGCATGCAAAGTTTCAACATGCCGATGTGTTTTGGCATGTCTAAAAAAAAAAATGTTACGTTCGTACTGTTCCCGGGTCAATTTGACCCACCTATTTTAATGCTCTAAGGCAACTCTACAGACCCAAAATAGTAACATTTCTTGGTTATATTTTGTTATTTTAGTTTTTTACTAGCCTAGGAAGCCAAAAAAAGGGATTTCCCCCACTTATTTCAATACAGAAAAAATATTTTGTCAGCTACAGATGGTAAAAATGAGCTCTCATTTATTTTTGCAATCTATCTGAAATGCTATTAAAACTATGTTGTTTTTCTTGATATTTTGTGGGTTTTTCTCATTTGGGGTCATGAACATGCATGCAAAGTTTCAACACGCTAATGTGTTGTTAAATGTACATACAGACAAGTCTATACGTTTGTAATGTTTGTGGGACCCACATAGCCAGCTATTCAAAAGCACCTGTACAGACACAAAATAACATTTGCTCTTCAACTCCAGTCCAAGTGTTTTACTAATTTCAGCTCTAACCCTAACCAAACACACTTAAAAAAGTTAAATCACAGTATTTAGAATTAAGTGTAAATTACAGAAAGACAAATGTAAAAAAAAAAAAAAAAAGTCAGACAGATAGTATAAAAAACAAAACATTTCTTTGATGTTTGTTTTTGTTATGTCTTGTTTCACGCTCCTCTGTGAGCGTCATTCACTTTTTGCCTAAGTTGGGTCATTTTTTGTTCTGTAGACTAAATTCATAAATTCAAGGAATTACTCAAGACAAGATGAGCACACAGCAAGTGCATGCTTTCTGCATACAAATTTCTTGCACTTCACACACATGGTTCTGGTTTTGCTGTCACGTTTGGATGGGCACACATCACATCTCTTCCTTTTTTTCCCAACATCTCTGCTCACTTTTTCGTTTTCTGTGGAACTGACTCTGGATCCACCTGCTTGCACTGACTCAACAAAAGCTGAAGCCGCTGGAGATCGAGGTGGACAGGTGCGTCTCTGGATCTCAGGCGTGATGAGAGCTCTTCCCAGCTCTTCCAGGAACACCCGACGTTTGTATGCTGACACGTCCAGGATGTTGTAGAAGACGACCAAAGGCCAACGGACAGTCTTGCGCTGACAGCTGAAGGAGTATGTAACTGGGCCTGAAGCCAAAGGTGGAGTCGACAACTTGGACAAAGTTACATCCTCCTTCAGCTGTCAGCGCAAGACTGTCCGTTGGCCTTTGGTCATCTTCTACAACATCCTGGACGTGTCAGCATTCAAACGTTGGAAGTGGAAGAGCTGGGAAGAGCTCTCATCACGCCTGAGATCCAGAGACGCACCTGTCCACCTCGATCTCCAGCGGCTTCAGCTTTTGTTGAGTCAGTGCAAGCTGGTGGATCCAGAGTCAGTTCCACAGAAAACGAAGAAGTGAGCAGAGATGTCGGGAAAAAAAGGAAGAGATGTGATGTGTGCCCATCCAAACGTGACAGCAAAACCAGAACCATGTGTGTGAAGTGCAAGAAATTCGTATGCAGAAAGCATGCACTTGCTGTGTGCTCATCTTGTCTTGAGTAATTCCTTGAATTTATGAATTTAGTCTACAGAACAAAAAATGACCCAACTTAGGCAAAAAGTGAATGTTTTTTTCATTATACAGCAATATTAAATTGTTCAGTTCTGATGTTTTGAGCAGCAAATGCAAAACAACAAAAACAAGTTAAAACAAACCAGCAAAAAAAGTCAGCATACTTTGTATTTTCAAAATTTGTCAAAACAAAACTGTAAAAAAAAAAAAAAGAAATAAAAATGTTTTGGAAACATATTCATACATCATATGTTCCATTTGATGAGTATTCATATTAAAAGTTTACTGTTAGTACCTGAGTCTTTGTTGTTTTCATAGTGTGATTTTTGGCAAATTGTATTGAATCCAGTTAGGGTCAATTTGACCCAGACCGTACAGGAAGTAACTGAAATCGAACAGTACATGAGGGTTAAGTATAACTCGTTTGAAGTAATGGTGCTTCATATAGCATTATCCAGAGAAACAAGTGCTAATGATAAATCCGCCGTGACGTTTGTACTAGCTACTGTTTACAGGCCACCAGGGCACCATACAGACTTTATTAAAGAATTTGCTGATTTTCTATCTGAGTTAGTGTTGGCCGCAGATAAAGTCTTAATAGTGGGTGATTTTAACATCTATGTTGATAATGAAAAAGATGCATTAGGAACAGCATTTATAGACATTCTGAACTCTATTGGGGTTAGACAACATGTGTTGAACCCCATACTCTAGATGTAATACTGTCACATGGAATTGATGTTAATGGTGTTGAAATTCTGCATCAAAGTGATGATATCTCAGATCATTATCTAGTCTCCGTATACTCCAGATAGCTAAAACTGTAAAATCAACTCCTTGCTACAAGTATCTTATAGAAAAGCATAAAAAACTGCAAGATCGGATTACTTTCGTCTCCCTTAGAAGAAAACAAACATAACCCTAGATATTTGTTCAATACCGTGACTTTATGAAGTACTTTACTTCCAAGATAGACACTATTAGAGATTAAATTGTAACCATACAGCCGCCCGCTACAGTATCGCATCAGATAATGCACTGTAGATCTCCTGAGGAACAATTCCACTCATTCTCTATTATAGGAGAGGAAGAATTGTATAAACTTGTTAAATCATCTAAACCTACAACATGCATGTTAGACCCTATTCCATCAAATCTACTAAAAGAGGTACTTCCAGAAGTCATAGATCATTATCGTCATTATCATTAGGATATGTCCCCAAAACCTTCAAACTGGCTGTTATTAAGCCACTCATTAAAAAACCACAACTTGATTCCACTGAATTAATTAATTACAGACCAATTTCAAATCTCCCTTTTCTGTCAAAGATACTAGAAAAGGTAGTATCCTCACAATTATGCTCCTTCTTAGAGAAAAATGGTATCTGTGAGGATTTCCAGTCAGGTTTTAGACTGTATCATAGTACTAAGACTGCTCTAATTAGAGTAACAAATGACCTGCTATTGTCAAGCGATCGTGGTTGCATCTCTCTATTAGTGCTACTGGATCTTAGTGCTGCGTTTAATACTATTGACCACAACATTCTTTTAAATAGATTTGAAAATTATGTAGGCATTAATGGTAGTGCACTGGCTTGGTTCGAATCGTACTTATCTGACCGTCATCAGTTTGTGGCAATAAATGAAGAGGTATCATTTAAATCGCAAGTGCAGTATGGAGTACCTCAAGGCTCAGTGCTAGGGCCATTACTTTTTACGCTTTACATGTTACCCTTGGGAGATATCATCAGGAAACATGGTGTTAGCTTTCATTGTTACGCTGATGATACTCAGCTCTATATTTCTTCGCAGCCCGGCAAAACATATCAATTCGAAAAACTAACAGAATGCATAGCTGATATTAAAAACTGGATGGTGAATAACTTCTTACTGTTAAATTCTGAAAAAAACAGAGGTGTTAATTATTGGACCTAAAACCTCCACAAGTAATAACCTAAAACACAGTCTAATACTAGATGGCTGCTCTGTCAATTCGTCGTCATCAGTTAGGAACCTAGGTGTGCTATTCGATAGCAATCTCTCCTTTGAAAGCCACATTTCTAGCATCTGCAAAACCGCATTTTTTCATCTTAAAAATATATCCAAAATTACGACCTATGCTATCAATGTCAAATGCTGAAACATTAATTCATGCGTTCATGACCTCAAGGGTAGATTATTGTAATGCTTTATTGGGTGGTTGTTCTGCACGCTTAATAAACAAACTCCAGCTGGTCCAAAATGCAGCAGCTAGAGTTCTTACTAGAACCAGAAAGTATGACCATATTAGCCCGGTTCTGTCAGCACTGCATTGGCTCCCTATAAAACATCGTATAGATTTTAAAATCTTGCTAATTTCTTATAAAGGCCTCAATGGTTTAGCTCCTCAGTACTTGAACGAGCTCCTATCGTATTATAGTCCTTCACGTCCGCTGCGTTCTCAAAATTCTGGCATTTTGATAATACGAATATCAAAATCAACTGCGGGCGGAAGATCATTTTCTTATCTAGCGCCTAAACTCTGGAACAATCTACCTAACACTGTTCGGGAGGCAGACACACTCTGTCAGTTTAAATCTAGATTAAAGACACATCTCTTTAACCTGACTTACGCATAAAATATTAACACATTCCTATAATTCAAATCCGTTAAAGGATTGTTAGGCTGCATTAATTAGGTCAACCAGACCCGAAAACACTTCCCATAACACCTGATGTACTCTTTGCATCGTAAGAAGAATGGCATCTACGCTAATATTAGTCTGTTTCATTCTTATTCCGAGGTCACCGTAGCCACCAGACCCAGCCTGTATCTGGATCAGATGGTCACTGCAGTCCCCCGGATCCAGTCCGCACCCAGCTTAGATCATGGATCACCACCTAGAGATGACTTCAATAGCCGTGGATGTCAAGCAGATGAGCTCCAGAGACCGATCATCAATGAAGACCTCGCCAACCTAGATAGCCATCGGTACTACACCACAGGAACCTGATGAGTTCTCTACAATCGGACATTGGTACAAACTGCTGGTTTCCTCTGGCCAGAGGAGAACTGGTCCCCCGACTGAGCCTGGTTTCTCCCAAGGTTTTTTTCTCTATTTCTGTCACCTGTGGAGTTTTGGTTCCTCTGGCTTGCTTAGTTGGGGACACTTTCCAGCAAGAAACTGGACAATGATATCACTGAATTCATTGATGAACTGAAAATCGATTGTTTATAATAATGCGTTTCTTACACACTATTGTGCTGTTTAAATACTGTGCAGTTGCTTTGACACAATCTGTATTGTTAAAAGCGCTACATAAATAAAGGGTGTTGAGATATACCGGATTTGCGGTTAACTCATAGCCAATACATGTCTGTAGCATTTGATTTCTTTGTTCAAATCTTTAACACGATTAAATCAAATCTAGAAAAACTGAGCGACTAGGTTAAACTTTGTAAAATGTTAAGATGGTCGCAGTGCCATGCACTTAATGCCTCATCTGCGGCCGTTCTAGACGCACATTAATACTGAAAGTAGAAGCGTTAACTGCATGACTTCATTAATTGCCATCAGCGCAACTATAAATTAAAGAGATTAAAATACGGGTACGTAAGTTAACAGATTAAACTTAAGTATCAGTTTTGATGTTCATTTATTCATCATACTGTTGAACTTGACAGTATTTTCTCTCTTGTTATTTCATATGGAGCTTCAATGAAGACAGAGAAAAACTGAGTCACAGGTCAGCTGTGACCTGAAGAAGAAGAAGTCAAAATGCACGTGCCCTGTGTTTATCAGTATCCTCATGTTTATTGGGTAAAAGTAAAAACTAAATAAACAAAGTAAAAATGAATTGGCTGATACCCCAAGGTTTCTATAGATATCACGATATATCGATATTGTGAATTCTTTTGGCTACATAACTGTGGGATGAAAAATCTAATATCGTGACGGCCCTAACTGGAGGAAAGGCGTACTTGGGGCCCCGAGGCCAGCTGTGTGCCAGCGGGTCCCTGCCGTGGAAGCCTCGTTGAGGGAATAAAGAGCTGGCAGTGGGAGGATTCCTGGGAGGCAAACAGATCTATTTGAGTTTCCTGAATTGACTCCAGAACAGGTGGACCGTCTGGGGATGGAGTCGCCATTCTCCATGAAGGGTGAGCTGCTGTGAGAGCATATCGGCTGTACGGTTGAGCTCTCCTGGAATGTGAACAGCACTCAGCGTTGAGCAGCGGGCGAGTTGCGTCATGCGACGGCAGCGTAGACCACCCTGGCGGCTGATGTACGTTACAGTCGCAGTATTGTCCGTACGGACAAGCACATGCTTGTCGCGCAGCATCGGAGAAAACCGACATAGCGCAAGAGGCACTACTAGCAACTCCAGGCAGTTGATATGCCATTGCAGTCGAGGTCCCATCTAGGAGCCTGAGGCTGCTTTCCCGTTGCATATGGCACCCCAGGCCGTCATGGAGGCATCTGGGTTAATCACAAGTGCACCACAACCGCACTGTCCACCTGAAGAACATCTACGTACCCATGTACTGATGGGTGAGGAGCAAGGTCGAAAGCGAGCCAAGTAAGGGGCCCGTCACGTCCTAGAGAGCTCCTCATGCATCTTCGAGAAAAAGGCACCAAGAGGAAAGTCCCCAACCCCCAGAAACCAATCATTCAGCCTGAGCAATTGGGAGAAGATGTCTTCGACACGTCCAACCCGAACCCCTTGGCGGCTCGGAGAAGCATGGCCGACAGTTCAGGGTCCGCCCTCTGACAAAGCAGCAACCGCTTTGATTAGTATATTTCAGCTTTGAGAATCTGTGTTTTCATTGTTATGCGCTAGGGGCACTACTACACATCTTCTGAACAGAATTTCCAAAACACAAGTGAAGAAGAAACCAAAACAACAGATGCTTCCACATGTAATCTAACACAATCGTCAGACATAAAACAGCATCAAAACCATAGATATGGAAAACTGTGGAACGTTATGAAATAAAATGACGACCCATGAAGAGGAAATAATGACCGACAAGTTTTGGGGTGTTGATCAACTTCATCTACGATTGATTATCATCAATAGTCTTTATTTAGCTTTTTGTTCAAAATGATGTTTATTTGTTTTTTTTATTTAAGAAACTTACCCACATTCAAGTGTTTATAAAAAGGAACACATGAAGCTATAATAAAATGCTTTTGTTTACAAACAGATCCCCTGTTCTTTCTTTTGATGTTTTGTTCAGATATTTATATTTATATATACAAATTATTACCTAAATAGGGACATAGTAGTATACTTAAAGTATGATGTAAAGATGACTTAAAGAAAACTTACGAGTATACTTGCAGTATAAATCTACTATAGTAGTTTACTGAGACTACACTTCAAGGTGTACTAAAAATGCATAAAAAGTATTTAATTAGTAAACTATCAGTACACCTATAAGTTCACTTTTAGTATACTTGCAGTATAAACTGAAAACATAGATGTAAACTAGTTGTGTACTCAAAGTTTACTACTGTTATACTTAAAGTATACTTAAAAGTATACTTAAAAGTATATATACAAAACACAGTAAATACCTAAATAATAATAAAAAAGATAGACAGGCAGAAAAAAAATACAAATTTAAAATAAACATCTTTAAAATAAATAAATAATATTTTTATTTTCCAATTATTGAAAAAAAAAAAAGTTAAACTTGCAAAATGACAACTTCAAAGAATAATCGGGAAGTAAGGTATTTTTTTTTCCCATAAATACAGTTGTTTTAGCAGCTTTCTTATTAAATTATGAGCAGAGAGATTCATAAAATAGTTAAAAATCCTAAAATTGGCCAAACAATCAATACCTTTACATTTATGAAGATGACATATGCCACAACGAGTTAACAATGTTAACAAAGGCTATCCTCCAGCAGCTCCTTTGATCCTGATTTCCAAATCACAAATAGTACATAAATAAAAACAGGACACATGCTAATGTAGGCTATGGGAAAGAAAAAAATAATAATAAAGTTTTATTACACTTTTATTTATTTGTTTGATGCTTGAAACACCATTTTCATCTTTGACCCGCAAGTAGAATATTTAAACAGCATTTCTTTTCACAGTCGTTGTAGTTATTGGCATAAATAAATCAAGATCAAAAAAGTTCATCAAGACAAACTTTGAAGCTGGCTTGAGAAAGCTGAACCAGTAAGTGTGAAAAAAAAAAAAAAAGTTTGAGTGGATATAGTTGATAGTTGATATAGTTTGATTGTGTCTCAAGGGATTGTGGGAGTTTTGTCAGTTGGAGTTTGAATAGTGTTGATCAGTTGAACATTCCCTCAATGTAAGTCTATGGGATTTTCCCCAGTTTTAATGGTCATTTTTAGGAAAACCGTAAGTCCGATCAGTTAGAAAAGATACAGCAACTGGAGTCAGATCAGTCTGAAGATCTGGCCTGAGTTTGGAGTTTCTTCTATTTCTAAACGATGCTGGTGATGCTGGTTTCTCCTCGCCGCTAGATGCCGCTGAAACGCTTCGGCGTGTGACATCATCTGTGTGCGCCGCGCTCGGTCTGCGACCATAACAACGCCTGATAACCCTCACTCTTATCGATATCATTGATTGTGGAATATTGATCAGAATTTATTCGCACTGCCTTTAAGCTCCTGCACCCCTCATCGCCGAGACCGACACACGGTGAGGCTGTAAACCACAGATGTCCGCGCTCTTTGTGCGCGATTGTTTGGACAGTGCTGGAGGTTGTGTTTTGTTTGAATTCAATGCCAAATAAATGATCTCTCCAGATCTCAATAACTGATCATCTCGCTATAGATCAGGTCTGTTTATAGCTTCCCGAGGGCGTTAGACTTGTATGCATTCATGTTTTCATCCAGGTTGATTTTCGATAGGAATAATACAATCTTGTTTTAATCATTTTGCTAAACAAATCAGTCAGATTGCCGGATGATGTCTGCGATCCGCTGTTTTTACCGTGTTTTAGTACCATGGTTATACTATTACGCAAGTGCCTTGGGCCATAATATAAACACCACACGATTATAATATTCATTCATAATGTATAGCATGGTGTGTATCAAAGACGCAAATATTACCAAATGAGACCCTGGACCACAAAACCAGTCCTATGGGTCAATTTTAAAATCTGAAAGCTGAACAAATAAGCTTTTCGTTAATGCATATGGTTTATGATAGGACAATATTGTCCAAAATCTCCAATCTGAGGGTGGAAAAAAAATCTAAATATTGAGAAAATCGCCTTTAAACTTGTTCGAATGATGTTCTTAGCTCATGTCACTAATCAGAAATTATGTTTTGATATATTCAGGTTAGAAAATGTGCAAAATATGTTCATGGAACATGATCTTTACTTAATATCCTAATGATTTTTGGCTTAAAAAGAAACATTGATCATTTTGACCCATACAAATATACCTGTGCTACTTAAGTTTTGTGGTCCAGGGTCACATATGAAATACTGTATTGATGCAACGCTATATGAAAATGATGATAGAATATGGCATAGACTGTTTAAAAGCATCGTGCAATTATTAGTAGAGATAAAAATAAATGTTTCTTCACTGGAAAATGTGCAGCTGACAATTACACTGAGCAACAAAAGTGCAAAATGTGCCTTAAAAAATAAACTTATAATATTAAAAAATAAAATTGTAATAAAAAATAACTTGCTTAGGTTTTTTAGTAATTACTGAATGAAAAAAAAAGATGGGTTAGGGATCAAAACAAAGACATTTTTGAATGGCAAATTCAGTGTTCAAAAGAGGTTTGCAGACTTTTCTTATAAAATTCTTGTTTGCTTGAAAAAATTTTTTGAAAGCGATGCAAATGGTCTATAAAGCATATATTTTCACTGCAAATTTTTTTTCTTGTCTTGTTTCCAGCCAAGATATCTACAAAGTTCTTAAATCAAGAAGGGTTTTCTAGACAAGTAAAGAAAAAAAAGAAAACAAGTCAAAATAAATGAGTCTTTGCTTAGAACAAGCAAAATAATCTGCCCGTGGGTTAAGAAATAATCTTATTTTAAACAGAAAACCTAATTTTTCTTACACCATTGGCAGAATATTTTGCTTGTTTCAAGCAAAAACACACTTAGATTTGACACTTTGATTTTCTGAAAACTATTATTCTGCTATTTTTACTTAAATCCTTCTTGATTTAAGATTTTTTTTTTTTTAGATATTTTAGCTAGAAACAAGACAAAAAATCGGTAAGAAAAGCATTTTTGCAGTGTTTGTGTACTGTTTGCACAACAAATGCAAAAAATTGTCTTATTTCAAACAGAAAACATTATTTTTCTTACCCCATTGGCAGATTATTTAGTTTGTTCTAAGCAAAAGCTCACTTAATTTTGCCTTTTGTTTTCTGAAAACAAGACAGTTTTTACTCGTTTAGAAAATCCTTCTTGATTTAAGAATATTTAGATATTTTAGCTGGAAATAAGACTAAAAATCTAAGTAAGGACAGCATTTTTTGTAGATTTTGCACTGTTTGTGTACTATTTTCACAAAAAATGCAAAAAAAAAAAATTTCAAACAGAAAACACGATTATTTTTCTTACCCCTTTGGCAGATTAATTAGCTTGTTTCAAGCAAAAACTCACTTAATTTTGTCTTGTGTATTCTAAGAACAAAATATTTTTTACTTGTCTAGAAAATCCTTGATTTATATATTTTGGCTGAAAAAAAGACAAAAAATCTAAATAAGAAAAGTATTTTTTGCAGTGTTTGTGTACTATTTGTTGCTTTTTGTCGTTTCTACAAAATGTCTTTTCATGAACTTAATCTCAACCCTCTTTTTCCTTTTAATAGACATTTTTGAACATCCAAATTAGAAAACTGCATCCAAACTGCGAAGAATTCCATTTCCATTCCCAGATCCAGCGTTTCTGTCTCAATGGAGGAATCCGGCTAAAAGCCCAAAACGGGTGGAGAGGATCCCGGGAGGAATGGGGTAGAGTTCGCGATGAGGGTCCCGGCAGCAAACAGCTCCGTTAGGGCAGAATCGGGCTCGGGTGAGATGCCTGAAAATGGACGCTCCAGGAGGAAACGGGTGCCGAAGACGTGCGACTGCTGCGGGCCCAACGGCAAGCCCCACGTGCCAGGACACGAGCAGGTGTCCAAGAAACGTGGACGCAAGAAGAAAGAGATGGTGAGCCAAGAAGAAGAAGTGGCCGCTGAGGAGGTGGTGAGCTCGACCGCAGTGGACTCGGTTGTGACTTTAGAAGTGGACGCAGCTTCGGAGATGGAGGAGGCACCGTCTCCTAAAGGGAAGCTGGATCTTTCCCAAACTGAGAGTGGGAGTGAAAGCACTGTTGTGGTGAATGGCTTGGATAACAGCGATCATGTCAACTGTACGCATCCCAGTGACACCACAGAGCAGAGCTGTCCCATTGAGAGCAGATCTGCCGCACAGAATGACTTAATAAAGAAACCCCCTGATCCTTCCTTGATCGGCGCAGAGCCGGAGGTTTCCACGAACTCTGATGCAATGGAAACTGAGCCGTCCAGCTTGAGCGCTGGTGTAAACAAGGCTTCCTGGGACCATCACTACTGCAAACCCATCGCTGGAGAAAACAGGAGCAACTCCACGGAGGAGACGGGCCAACCGTCTGCATCGCCTCCTGTTGAATTCACAACCGAGGGCATCATTGAGTGCATTCACGGTAGTGATTGAATGATTTTGACTGCTTCAGTTGATTCCTGGTGTTATGTTTTTGTTATTTAACATGCATTTTATCTCCTAGAATTCCTCGAGCAGTTCTATGGGAAATACGCAAGCTTCACGCCGTTGAGTGATACTGACGTCCTTGATCACTTAAATAAGACGTTTCAGTCTGATCTAAATGACAGGCAAGTTTCATCCCTAACAAATGATTTCTTTCCACAAGTATGATACAAAATCAAGTGAAAGGAGGAACATATGCGTTAGAAAGGACTAGGGTTGCATAGGACTGGAAAATTTCCGGAAACTTTCCAAAAATCGCACACTGTAAAAAAACTGTTTGTTGAGTCAACTTAAAATAATTAGTTACCGGGCTGCCTTAAAATTTCAAGTTAAGTCAACTCAAAAAAAGTTTAGTCAACTTGAAATGTTAAGTTGTGCTAAGTGACAAAAATGTGGTTTGTTAAACGTAAAAGCTGGGTAAGTTACCTCACTGTAAAAAACAATTTGTGGAGTCAACTTAAAATCATTTGTTACCTGACTGCCTTAAAATTGTAAGTTCAGTCAACTTAACTGAAATGTCAGGTTTTACTAAGTGGCAACTTATATATTTGAGTTGATTCAACTTAAAATTTAAAGGCAGTTGGGTAACAAACACAGCTTTAAAGTTTAGTTTTTGTTTTGTTTTTAGTTTTTGTTTAGTCAACTCAAATATCGCAGATTCAAGTGTCATGGGATATCATGGGAATCATTGGGTCGAGACGTAATGGATTTGATAGCCATCCCTGCAAAACTTTTGGCTATTTTGGATAAAAAAAATAAAAAAAAAATATATTTGCAAACTCGTCTTAGGTTTTTTGCCCAATTAAAACCAAACCATTGCAAAAAGATTCTCTGGAGAGTGAATATAAATAATAATACAATCTATATATATATATATATATATATATATATATATATATATATATATATAGTAGCAACTTAGATATTCGAGCTGATTCTATAAATTTTTACGGCAGCTGGGTAACAAACACAGCTTTTACGTTTAACAAAACAAATTTTATTTAGTCACTCAAATATCTAAGTTGTCAGTTAGTACAACGTAACATTTCAAGTTGACTTAACTTAAAATTTTAAAACGGCCAGGTAACACATTTTTTAAGTTAAGTCAACTCAAATAAGTTTAGTCAACTTGAAATGTTAAGTTGTACTAAGTGACAACTTAGATATTTTAGTTGATTCAAATTAACATTTTAAAGCAGCCAAGTAGCTTACCCAGCTTTTATATTTAACAAATCAAAGCAGAGTAACAAATTATTTTAAGTTGACTCAACAAATAGTGTTTTTTTTACAGTGCAGGAAGATTCCAAAAAATCCAAAAAATTTCTGTAATGTTTCCGAAATCTACTGGAAATTTTTGCAACCCTAGAAAGTCCTGTCATGTCATAAAACATGTCATGTTTTATGTGTTACCAAAATTTTGGAACTTGCCTTTTTTTGTCAATAAATCATAAATCAGTTGATCAAAAGTAACAGGAAAGACTTTTACATTGTACAGTGAACTTTTACATTGTTACAGCATTTGTTTGTAACTCTATTACAAATAAATGCTATTCTTTTAAACTTATATTCATAAAAGAATATGAAAAAAATAGAGTTTTCACAAAAAATGAAGCAGCACAACTGTTTTTAACATAGATGATTAAAATGTTAATCAGCATATTAGAAAGATTTCTGAAGGATCATGTGACACTGAAGACTAGAGTAATGATGATTAAAGGATAACTGTTGCCAAAATGCAACCTGGGCTGTTTTTTTTTTTTTTACTGTAAACGAGACAAACTTATACCTAAAAGCATAATTACGCCAAACAAGCCGTTTTTGAGATTGACCGTGATTTAGTTTTGTGGTCAATGGCCGGTGAATGGGAGTACTAGGGGCATAACTTTGAGCGCAACATGCTGGGTTGTTTTTTTTAAGTCAACTATTGTTTAAAATTACTATATTTAAATTAAATTAACACACAGAATTACGTAAAGCAACAGCAACAATCAAAAGATGAACATATGTTAATAGCAAGAACACCCACAGACAAAAATATAAGACAAATTGAATTTATTTAAGTAAATACAGCATAATTTACAATATTATATGCATTTAAACTCGTTTAACAAGCATTATAGAAATAAAAACTAAGATTCAAAAGAAGCATTTTAATTTAAGTGTTTTCATTCATTCTCTAAAAACGGTACTAGTTCTCATGTCGGTGTTTTGCCGAAATATGTGCTGGTGATGGGCTTTCACTCATATCTAAATTGTCTTAATTGTAGTTGTTTCAAATTTAAGGCCATAAAAAGGCTCAAATGGTACAAGAAAGTCCTAATTTTGATTTGGAGAGGTCTATAATTTGCAGTTACCGAGAAAACCTGGAATATTTCTGCTGTTCCAGAAGCGCCACCTGCTGGCAGAGAATGAATTTGCATTTCCATTAAGGCCGTTTGAGGTTTTTGTTCTGACCAAAGAGAAAATCAACC
>NC_133367.1:42429874-42469768 GCF_049309525.1 Garra rufa | reverse complement strand
GACTGATTTCAAATTGTAATTCATTGCCCAGGAAATTAGTCATAACCCACAGCTCAGCAGTGGACATGCATTTTTTTGCATGAATAAAACAAGACATGACGTGTATAAAATGACAAAATTAGCAAACTATACACTGAAACAAAATAAACAGAACTTTAACAACAACACTGATATAAGAGCTATAATTTCGAAATAAATAGGCTACAGGATATAAGAGCTCGTGGTGTAGCTGTCAATCAGATGCGCTCTCGGCCACCGACGTGCTCTCTGCGTTTCCTTTCAGAGTTATCATTGGCTGATAGAAAGATTAAAAATAGCATTTATTTAAGATGTAAATAAGATCAAGACCCATTATGATCTATTCTGTCGTGCAGCGCTCAAAATTGTGGACATCATGAGCCAGTTCTCCCGTAAAATAACATCTGAATCGTTTTTTGAACTGGTTCATTTAAATGATCTATCCGAACGAATCTTTTCGTGGAAATGTATCAGACTATATTAACTATTAGCGAGCAAGAGGCAAATTAATGTGTGCTTCTCAAACTGAAGGCTGCATCCTTAAACTCAGACGAGTTTAGTAATGAGTCGTTTTTATTACGTTTATTTTCATCAATCGACGTTTGATGACTTGCAGCCGAAATATTCAGCCTTCATGGAATGCAGCCTTCCGTTTAAGAGGTAAGTTTTGTTGAGTTGAAAACGGCTCTGAATGAGGAGTCGATTCCCCTTGAGAGGATCGATTCCAAATGTTGGAATCGATTCTCGATTCCCAATGCCTCGGAATCGAGGAATCGATTCTTTTTGGAATCGATTCCCAGCCCTAATTCCATAGGACTTTCTCAAACCAACCTAAAAAGTCTCCTGTAAGATATTTGTCTTTCTCAAGTCAAATTATTTGTTGTTTTTAGCAAATACTCTGTAAAAGGATGTGATTAAAGTGTTAATTCACCCAAAAGTTAAACTTCTATTATCATTTACTCCTGTCTTTGCGCTGTGGAAACACAGAAGAAAGTAGTTTGAAGCCCATTGACTTTCTTTTGTGTGGGCAAAAAAGACATTTCTCAGAATTCTTCTTATATTTTGTCTGATTGTTTTCTTTCTAAAGAAAATGGACCTTGTGTCTGATTAAAAATTGTGGATTATGGCATTTCCAACTCCTGTCTTTCCATATTTCCTCAGGTTGATCTGTTTTCTAAGACACTGATCCTGATTCCTCTCCACCTGGAGATCCACTGGTCGCTCATAACCGTGGACGTCTCCAAGCAGAGCATTAACTTCTACGACTCCCAGGGCATCCTGTTCAAGTTCGCTGTGGATGTGAGTGCTTTTGAAGAGTGATTCAGACTGAAATCCTCACATAGAGCTGACATGTGACTCTTCTCCACAGAACATCATGAAATACATCCTGGCGGAAGCGAAAGAGAAGAAACAGCCCATCTTTCAGAAGGGTTGGAAGATGGCCGTCGACAAGACCATTCCACAGCAGAAGAACGACAACGACTGCGGAGTTTTTGTCTTGGAGGTAAAAGAAATGTCTTTACAGTAGGGCTGGGGGGTTTGACAGTACCTTAGATTTAGATGTTAAAATACTCAACTCAATTTTGGTGAAAATCAGACCAACAGTCTAGGAGGAGTTGGAAATTATCAAAATGGCGGACAGGAAGTTTGGCGAATTTTGGCATAATTGGTATCAATGTTCTTGGCATGTCCCAAGGAATATATTGAGATCAATACTTCATTACAGTAGGCTAATGCAATCAACAGTTATTAGCATTTTTGGAAATGTCATAATTAATGGTTAATGAATGGAAGGTTTTCAACAATAATCAAAATGGCGGACAGGAAGTTCAGCCAACTATGGTATAATTGGTGTCTATGTTGCTGGAATGACCCAAGGGAGACCGGTTTCATTACAGTAGGCTACCGTAATCTACAGTTATTAGCATTTTTGTAAATTTCATAATTAATGGTTAATGAATGGGTTATTACTCTTGACCAATAGGTGGCGCTCTTACCAAATTGATGTGGCGTGATCAGTGTGAGGTGACAATGGCACATACAAAATTTGGTGCAAATATACGAATTCCATAACTCTTTGTCAGCATGGTCTAAAGATGATCCGAGTCAAATTTGGTGAAAATCAGACCAACAATCTAGGAGGAGTTCGAAAAAGTAGGTTTTCAACAATAACCAAAATGGCAGATAGGAAGTTTGGCCAATTTTGGCGTAATTGATATCAATGTTCTCGACATGACCCAAGGAATATTCATTTCAATAAGCCATTTTCATCAGAAGTTATTAGCATTTAACTATTGACCACAAGGTGGCACTGCCACCAAACGTTTTAAGTACTGTCAGGCCAATGTCTTTTAGTAGAATTCATTCATGCGTTATTCGAGAACTGTTCGACTAATCAACTTGAATTCCATAACTTTTTGCCAGCATGGCCTGAAGATGATCTGAGCCAATTTTGGTGAAAACCAGACAAACCCTCTAGGATGAGTTTGAAAAAGTAGGTTTTTCGAAAAATTAAAAATAAAATAAAAAATTACAATTTTTAAAATTTTATGTTTTGGCCAAGGATTCTAAGAAAAAAAACTATTTTGATTCTGTGCCTTACGGTTCAGAAGTTATTAGCATAAAATTTGTAACATTTTGGACAGGTGGTGGCGCTAGAGAGTTTGAGTTAGAGACTTCAAACTTGCTTGACTTGGTTAATGTTGAGACTGTCCTCTATCAGTGTGCTAAATTTCACAACTTACCCACAAGCGGTGCTATGGGCTACCATAGACTCGAGTGGAAACGGGAGAATAATAATAAGATCTCCAACGGTTTTGACAAAATTTTGATGTTCAGATGAAAAATCAAGATTAAATATAACTGCAAGCAGCGATTACTGGGATTCAAGTGCTTTAAGGCATTTAAGCACATATGAAAAAAGACATTACATGTTATTTAGCAAGCACGAAACAACCAAAATCAATGAAGTAATTAATGTTATACTTTAGTAATACATTAGAAGTCAAAAGTTTGCACACACCTTGCACAAATCTGGAAAATGTTGATGATTTTAGCAAAATAAGAGGGATCATACCAAATTCATGTTATTTTTTATGTAATACTGACCTGAATAAGATATTTCACATTAAAGACATTTACATATAGTCCAGAAGAGGAAATACTAGTCGAATTTATTAAATACTTGACATACACTTGATGTACCCCTGAATGATCCACAGCTGTGTTTTTTTTTTATTTAGTGATAGTTGTTCATGAGTCCCTTGTTTGTCCTGAACAGTTAAACTGCGCGCTGTTCTTCAGAAAAACCCTAGTCTGAAGATGATCTGAGCCAATTTTGGCGAAAATCAGACAGACCGTCTAGGAAAAAGTTTACAAAAAGTAGGTTTTTCGAACAATTAAAAATAGGGAAAAAAAACTAAACCTTGTGATACTTTGCATGAGCCAAGGATTTAGAGGAAACAGAATTTTGATTCTGTGCCTTATGGTTTAAGGTATTAGCATACAATTTGTAAAATTTTGGACAAGTGGTGGCGCTAGAGAGTTTGAGTTGGAGACTCCAAATTTGCTGTGGTTAATGTTGAGACCATCCTCTATCAGTGTGCCAAACTTTACAATTAAGGCTACACTTCACCCAGGACCGTTTGTAATGTAGCCTGCGAACCAGAATCTTTGGTTTTCCAGCATTTTTGTGTATTTGAACCCTTTCCAACAATGACTGTATGATTTTGAGATTCATCTTTTCACACTGAGGACAACTGCAGCTCTTACAGAAGGTTCAAACACTCACTGATGCTCCAGAAGGTAGGAATTCAGAAGGAATTTGTCTTATTTTTTATCATTTAGCACTGCCCTTCAGAGGCTACAGAAGACACTTACATTCAAAAGGTTTTCACACTCTGGCTTTTAATGAATGTTTTTTTTTTCCTTCTGAAGCATCGTTGAGCGTAAGAACCTTCTGTAATAGTTGCATGAAACGTTGCATGCTCGTTTAGAGTCACCTGTCACACATGCTCAGGAGGATTTGTGAAGTTTTGAGTTTTTATTTAGGCTTTTGCGTATATTTGGACAGGCTTATTTTCTAAACGACCTCGTTGTAGTTTCCCAAAGGGTACATTTCAACATTTTTTTGATAATTAAAGACCTAGTGTTTTTTTTTTTTTTTTTTCCCTGATTGAATGAAAAACCTAAAACTAGTTTGCAAAAGTAGGGTTTTTACATCTTCTCTGGATTTTTTTTTTTTTGTGCTTTTTTTCTCCTTTTAATGCATGTTTTTTATTCTTCTGGAGCATCAGTGAGTGTTTGAACCTTCTGTAAAAGTTGAATATGAGTCCTTCAGTTGTCCTCAGTGTGAAAAGATGCATCTCAAAATCATATAGTCATTGCTGGAAAGGGTTCAAATACACACAGAATGCTGGAAAACCTTTTCTGAAGAACAGCGGGCACTTTAACGGTTCAGGACAAACCAGGGACTCATGAACAACTATCACTAAACAAAAAACCAAAACAAAAACAGGTAAGAACACCGTATTAAGAATCAAGCATACAATACAATACAATAAAACAAGTGAACCGAAATGAAACTGAACATCTTTGTCATTTGGCAGTACTGCAAGTGCCTGGCGTTCACGAAGCCGCTGCTGTTCACTCAAGAGGACATGCCACGCGTCCGCAAGAGGATCTACAGAGAGCTGTGTGACTGCAGACTGTCTGACTGTCTAAACCAAGACAAAACCACATAGACTCGTGTCTGAACGACCAACACAAACAGGAGAGCACGCACTTCACAACAAGACAAAGAAACCCAAAGTTCTGGTCAGGCAAAGCTGGAAAACACAAATATTTAAGCCTGTCCTATCATTCCTGTCAGATCAGCCACTGAAAAAAGGCTTGCTGCTTGAGTTTTCAGGTCGCGTTTACCTCTTCGCATTACATCCGCGGCTCAGACATGCCTTTTCCCAGCGTCCTCAACCTGTGACGACCTCTCAAAGTTGTTTTCGGGCAACCGCAACGATTGGAAACCTCTCAAGCGTGTGGGTATTTCATTATTTTAATTTCAGCCATAACACAGATTGTGTGTTTCTATCAGGTTTCTTTTTTGTAAAGAGATTAGGTTTTGCTTCGCAGTATAAAACTTGAAGGACTTTGGTCGTTTATGAGCATCACGCCGTTGTTGAGGTACAAGAAGCGTTTCTAAAGGCTTTTAATGAATGTACTGTTAAACACCAGAATCCTACTTGTACAGTCTTGTAACTCAAAGTCCTGGACCAGATTGCTCTTTTTTTGGTTTCTAACGAGAAAGTCGCTTGATGTAAACCGCCGGCGTTATTCGGCCATTCTGTTCCAAACTGCTGTTCTCTCACTTCTGAGCACTTTCCGTCGTTTTCCTCGAACGCGTCAACGGTTAAGATGGATCTGTAGCATGTAGATTGAATTGAAGTCAGTTAAAGGTCATTTTCAAATGAGCACAGTGAGGTTGCTGCCTTTTATTTATACTCCTTGATGGTGAACTGATCTGAAAAATGTCATTCATTAAGCTGAAGCAGAATCTGAAAATGCTCGAGTCGTCTTCATTACGGCCATCTCTTTTCTACTTTGTGATGCAGTTTGGTACAAACATAGTAGATTTATACTTTTTGTCAGTGACCCACCAATCTGTCATTTAGTTACTTGAACTTTACCAACAAATCATAACCTCAGACTGAGTTTCTGACTACTAGTTTCGTCATTATTTAAGATGCATAAAACCATGTTGAATAACCAGTGTTGTGTCTGTTGTGTTTGCAAAAAGCAGTCGCTTACCCCACACCAAACGCTGGTTTTCCATTTCAAAGGGCCAGTGGAAATGTTCAACATTTGTCCAAATAGTTTAGAATCCTGTTTTTCTTTGAGTAATAAAATAGTTTTATATACATACGAATGGGTTGAGCTTTAATTATCATCTCGAGTTGAGCAGGAATTATTACACACAGTTTTAGCAAATTAAATTAAAACTTGTTAACAACTTGCTAATCGTGCTAGAAACATGTTATTATCTTGTTAATCATGTTGGAAACATGCTAGCATGTTTCTAGCATGATTAGCAAGTTACATGCTAACGACTTATTCATGATGGCGTTATCAAATTGCTAATCACATTAGAACATGCTAACATTTTGCTAACATGTTTCTAACTAATCATGCTAGAAACATGTTAGCAACTTGTTAATCACTCTGAAAACATGCTAACAATTTGTTAATCATGCTAGAAACGTGTTATTAACTTGTTAATCACGTTAGAAACATGCTAGCAACTTAACACGTTTCTAGCATGATTAGCAAGTTACATGCTAGCGACTTACTAATAATGATAGAAACTTGTTAATCACGTTAGAAACATGTTAACATCTTGCTTACATGTTTCTATTAAGATAGAAAAATAATAGCAACTTGCTAATCACACTGGAAACATGCTAGCAGCTTGTTAACATGTTTCTAGCCTGATTAGCAAGTTACATGCTAATGACTTGCTAATTATGCTAGAAACATGTTAGCAACTTGTTAATCACTCTGAAAACATGTAAGTAACTTGCTAATAGTGCTAGCAACTTGTTAACATGTTTCTAGCATGATGAGCAAGTTACATGCTAACGACTTATTCATGATGAGTTATCAAATTGCTAATCACATTAGAACATGCTAACATTTTGCTAACATGTTTCTAGCATGATTAGCTAGAAACATGCTAACAATTTGTTAATCATGCTAGAAACGTGGTATTAACTTGTTAATCACGTTAAAAACATGCTAGCAACTTAACACGTTTCTAGGATGATTAGCATGTTACATGCTAACGACTTACTAATAATGATTGAAACATGTTAGCAGCTTGCTAGAAACTTATTAATCACGTTAGAAACATGTTAACATCTTGCTAACATGCTAGCAGCTTGTTAACATGTTTCTAGCATGATTAGCAAGTTACATGCTAATTATGCTAGAAACATGCTAGCAACTTGTTAATCACTCTGAAAACATGTAACTTGCTAATAGTGCTAGAAACATGCTAGCAACTTGTTAACGTTTCTAGCATGATTAGCAAGTTACATGCTAACGACTTATTCATGATGACGTTATCAAATTGTAACATTTTGCTAACATGTTTCTAGCATGATTAGCTAGAAACATGTTGGCAACTTGTTAATCACTCTGAAAACATGCTAACAAATTGTTAATCGTGCTAGAAACGTGTTATTAACTTGTCAATCACGTTAGAAACATGCTAGCCACTTGTTAACACGTTTTTAGCATGATTAGCAAGTTACATGCTAACGACTTACTAATCATGATAGAAACTTGTTAATCACGTTAGAAACATGTTAACATCTTGCTAACATGTTTCTATCAAGATAGAAACATAATAGCAACTTGCTAATCACACTGGAAACATGCTAGCAGCTTGTTAATCATGCTAGAAACATGTAAACAACTTAATCACCTTAGAAACATGCTAACAGCTTGTTAACATGTTTCTAGCTTGATTAGCAAGTTACATGCTAACGACTTGCTAATTATGCTAGAAACATGCTAGCAACTTGTTAATCACTCTGAAAACGTGCTAGAAACATGCTAGCGACTTGATCACTGGAAACACGCTAGCAACTTGTTAACGTTTCTAGCATGATTAGCAAGTTACATGCTAGCGACTTGATCACACTGGAAACACGCTAGCAACTTGTTAATCATACTAGAAACATGCTAACAGCTTGCTAACATGTTTCTAGCATTATAAGCAAGTTACATGCTAACAACTTCGCTAATCATGCTAGCAACTTGTTGGAAATGTGGTCAAATTGCTAATCACGTTAGAAACATGCTAACATGTTTCTAACATGATTAGCAAGTTACATATCAACTTGCTAATCACGTTGGAAACATGTTAGCAGCTTGTTAATCGTGTTAGAAACATGCTAGCAACTTACTAATCATGATATAAAGATGTTAGAAATGTGCTGTCAACTGAAGACACACAGAGGGAGTCTTACAAGGCATTTTATAAAACAGTTTATTAAAAGAGAGAGAGAGACTAGACACATGCCACATCAGATGAACTCCTAAAGCACTAAACTCGAATATGTACATCACACACAAAAAACTGGATCTGCTACTGAGCATCCCTGTCATAATTCTGTCCATGTTCAAAAAGTAACAAAAAAAACATTCTGGCGATAGGCATGTTCAAGACTTCTGCACCAGTTTCCCATAACCCCCTCTGGCGGGGTCATAGTCCTGTCTGTACTCATCTCTGACCTGGAAACACAAAGAACAGGCTTCTAGAAACTGGCAACTGAAACACAGCCCCAGAATGCTGGATCTTGTGCAGTGGGATGCAGAAGAGAGCTATATCAACTAAATCCTGAGATCTGTGTACAACTGAAGAGCCGACAAGAAAACATTTTCAGAACGGAAGAAATAGTCTCAGACTTCTGGACCTCACTTTACAGGATAAATTTGTGTTGGTACTAGTAAAAAAACATGTTCCTGAAACATAAATGTAGAATTATTGTGATGAGAGTAATTAGGTTGGCTTGAGAAAGCTTGAATCTGCTACTTCAGCTTTTTATTCTTCTTCTTCTGAGACTAAATTTCTGGACGCTACTCCTCCTACAGTTTTAACTCTACTAACTTCAAACTCATGTAAACAGCATGCTAATGTACATAATGTGCTAATCATGCTAGCAACTTGCTAGTCAGATTAAAAACATGCTAGCAACTTGCTAATCGTTCTAGAAGCATGTTAACAACTTGCTAGTCAGATTAAAAACATGCTAGCAACTTGCTAATCGTTCTAGAAGCATGTAAGCAACTTGCTAGTCAGACTAGAAACATGATAGGAACAAGTCAGCAACTTGCTAATCATGCTAGAAATTTACTAGCAAGTTAATCATGTTAGAACCATGCTGGAAACATGCTAGCAACTTGCTAGTCAGATTAAAAACATGCTAGCAACTTGCTAATCGTTCTAGAAGCATGTAAGCAACTTGCTAGTCAGACTAGAAACATGATAGGAACAAGTCAGCAACTTGCTAATCATGCTAGAAATTTACTAGCAAGTTAATCACGTTAGAACCATGCTGGAAACATGCTAGCAACTTGCTAGTCAGATTAAAAACATACTAGCAATTTGCTAATCGTTCTAGAAACATGTTAACAACTTGCTAGTCAGACTAGAAACATGATAGGAACAAGTCAGCAACTTGCTAATCATGCTAGAAATATACTAGCAAGTTAATCATGTTAGAACCATGCTGGAAACATGCTAGCAACTTGCTAGTCAGATTAAAAACATGCTAGCAACTTGCTAATCGTTCTAGAAGCATGTTAGCAACTTGCTAATCGTTAAAAATGTTAACAACTCGCTAACCGTGCTAAAAACATGTTAACAACTTGCTAGTCAGACTAGAAACATGATAGGAACAAGTCAGCAACTTGCTAATCATGCTAGAAATATACTAGCAAGTTAATCATGTTAGAACCATGCTGGAAACATGCTAGCAACTTGCTAGTCAGATTAAAAACATGCTAGCAACTTGCTAATCGTTCTAGAAGCATGTTAGCAACTTGCTAATCGTTAAAAATGTTAACAACTCGCTAGCCGTGCTAGAAAGTATGTTAACAACTTGCTAATCGTTAAAAATGTTAATAACTCGCTAGCCGTGCTAGAAAGTATGTTAACAACTTGCTAATCGTGCTAAAAACATGATAGGAACAAGTCAGCCACTTGCTTATCATACTAGAAATATACTAGCAAGTTAATCATGTTAGAACCATGCTGGAAACATGCTAGCAACTTGCTAGTCAGGCTAGAAACATGTTAAGAACAAGTTAACAACTCTCTAGTCCTGTTAGAAACACAGTAACAACTTGCTTATAAGTTAATCACGTTAGAACCATGCTAGAACAACTCGTTAATCATGCTGGAAACATGCTAGCAACTTGCTTATAATGTAAGAAACTTGTTAATCATGCTAACAACTTCCTAGTCAGGCTGGAAACATGCTAGCAATTTGCTAATCATGTTAGAAACATGCTACTGACATGCTAGTAACTTGTTAATCGTGCTAATGACATGCTAATAATGCAAGTAACATGTTAATTATGTTAGCAACATGCTAATTATCTAATCTATCTATCTAAAGTTAAAAAATGTAAGCTTTTACAGCTGCTTTAAACTTTCAAGCTAGGATTTCTCAAGCCAACCTAAAGTTCACCTTGACTAGCTTTATCTAGTTTATCATTTTGTGCTTTTATCACTCACCTGGCCGCCTGATTTGCCACGGCCGTACTGTCTTCCCTCTTTAAATCCTGCGTCCCAGTCCGTTCGGATGATCCGGTCATCCAGCCTCGTGCCATTAATGAACCTCATGGCATTCTCAGCGTCAGCACGAGTGTAATATCTTCAGATCAGCAGATAAGGAACTGACACTGTTTTACAGTCTCTGTGTTTGAAAGTCTTTCAATGTCTTTCTTCAGTCGGAAAGAAATTATGTTTTTTGAGGAAAACATTTGAGGATTTCTCTCCATATAATGGACCTCAATGGTGCCCCCGAGTTTGCAGTTTAAATGCAGCTTCAAAGGGCTCTAAACAATCCCAGCTGAGGAAGAAGAGTCTTATCTAGCCAAACAATTGGTTTTCTAAGAAAATTGACAATTTATATACTTTTTAACCTCAAATTTTCATCTCCTCCAACTTCAAAATCGTCCTTCATCTCTGAAGAAGGGTCAAACACCCTGAACAAAAAAACAATAAAAAAATAGGACGATTTTGAAATAAGAGAAAATGAAAATGAAATGTTTTCCTCAAAAAACAATTTTTATTTTAGAAAATAACCAATCGTTTCGCTAGATAAGACCCTTTTTCCTCAGCTGGGATCGTTTAGAGTCCTTTAAAGCTGCGTTCAAACTCACGGGCACCATAGAAGTCCACTATATGGAGATTTCAGATTTCTTTACAACTAAAGAAAGAACGACATGAACATCTTAGATGACAAGGGAGTGAGTAAATGATCTGTAAATTTGTGTCCTGAAAGTGAACCTCTTTAAATATGATAAACAGGAACTCAAATGTGCGGTTTTGATGGAATTAAATTCAATGCAGGTTTCATTAACAATATCTTCCCTTATCTTTTAAAGATAAATGAAAGCCTTAAGGGTTTGTAATGACATCCTTTAAAAGTTTACAGTAGAGAGTGTGTAAAATGCTCAGAAAATGTAATAAAAGCTTGCATTATTGAGGAAAGTAGTATGATCGTCTAGCAGATGGAGGACTGAAGGAAACAGAATAAAACAGCTCTGAACTGAAAGGATACTCTACGAAACAGAAGCCACACGCTGTCTTCTTGACTTTGTCAAGGCCGATGACGATCCTCTTGACGTCTCCGCTCTTAGAGAAGAGCTCGTGGACCTGCTCCTCTGTGGTGTAGAAGGACAGGTTTCCCACATACAGAGTGGAGCTCTGCTTCAGCAGCTTCTCCTGCTCATAACGGTTGCCCTGCAGACAAGACACCTTCAGTTCTCCGGAGTGTTCACATTCACTTCAGGATCTAATACAGCAACAGTTTAATAGATGGGATCACTGTTTTGTTTTGTGTTTTTTAAATGAAACACTTCAGCAGAATTGCATTAAATTGGATTTTAGGTTACAAAAGACTTCGATTCCATGGTTACAGAGGTACAAATGTTATCAAATCAGCATATTAGAAAGATTTCTGAATGATCACGTGACACTAAAGACAACTAATAGCTGCTGAAAATAGAGATGTCAGTTTATCAAGCGTAAAATATATATATATTTAAATTAAATAAAACTTTTTGATCAATGAACATGAAAATCATATTTTTAAAAAACAAAAAGGAACTTAAACAAATGAACACTGAGTCTATTTGAGTAAGAAATATAAATATTTATATGTTTATTATCCACGGACTGGCTCACAAAAGGTAAACTAACGTGGAAGATGTTTTTATAAACGAACTATTTAAGTAGAAATTACTAAACAAACTAAATATACAACTAAATTTGTAAAATCTATAAAGAGAGAAAGAAAAAGGGAAAGAAAAATAACTAATATAATGGGAAATATATAAATAAATGTGCCAGATTGTTTGATGCATCCTTATTAAAAGAAAAAAAACAAAGCTCACCTTAAAATGTTGGTCTCGATACTGGCTTATATCCACATATGAGTCGCTGTAAAGAGCATTTAGTTTAATAGACATGGTGAAATGAATAAAATAAACTGAGATTCAGCGAAACGGACTGTTTTTCAAAACAGCATGGACGTAGAGAAAAGCGGAAACGCGTTCTTCTTCGTCTTCCGCTTAACAATGGTTGCTTGCACAGTGCATTACCGCCACCTATGATTCATTTAACACAGACCAGACTGAACTCGCACACATAAATTCAGATGCCACATATAATAACAGTTTTAAAATGTAAATAAATAAATGAATGTTTTCATTAAATCATCCAAATCTCGCGATAGCTCGGCCTCAGGACCGTCATCGGGGAGATCCAGCATGGACGTCAACACAAACAGCGGCTGCTCTGCGCGAGCAGAAAGAAAACAGCAAGAAAAGGCGAAAATACTACAGCGAGAGAAACAACGACAGACGATGAAGACGGTATGAACACGAGTCATTATATTATTAACACATAACGTTATTATTATTACCCATATGAGCAGAAACTGTAACGACGCGAAACACAAAGCCGGTTAGTCGAGCTAAACCTGTTCAGTTAAAACCCCTACATAGGGTTTCAGGTAAGCGAGTTTGTGTTAAAATGCCATTGTTATGAGAACTGGTGAGTTTGTGCTGCTCTCAACGGAATTATTAAATCCTAGAAAGATTATGAAAGCTTCTAGAAGAGTTTGAAGGAGATCCAGTGTTATTTATGACTGTCTCGATCACAACTACTGTACTTGTGGTTACAAGAAAACAAAGTCTTTTTGTAAAGCTGAGTCTGTCTTGGTTATAAATTAAAGTGTGTCTGTTTTTCTGTATGTTACAGATCTCAAAGATCCTCCAGAAGGCTGAGGGTGAGCGGACGCAGGAGGAGCGAGGACTGCTCCAGGCGCATCAGGACACGGTTCAGGAGCTGAGCCGAAGACAGAGCCGCAGATTCCTGCTCAAGAGAAAACAAGAGGAGGTAGACATCAAGCTGATCACAAACAGGGTTTCTGCAGATCTTAAAAAGTCTGTAAAGTATTCACCCTTCCACAATTTAAAGGAGTAGTTCACTTTCAGAGCACAAATGTACAGATAATGTACTCATCCCCTTGTCATCCAAGTCTTTCTTTCTTCATTTGTGAGGAAATTATGTTTTTTGCGGAAAACATTTTAGGATTTCTCTCCATATAGTGGACTTCTATGGTGCCCCCAAGTTTGAACTTTCAAAATGCAGCTTCAAATGGCTCTAAACGATCCCAGACGAGGAAAGAGGGTCTTATCTAGTGCAACGATTAGTTGTTTTCTAAAAAAAAAAAAAAATTACAATTTATACACTTTTTAACATCAAATGCTCATTTAGAGCCCTTTGAAGCTGCTTTTAAACTGCTTTTTGGAAGTTTAAACTCAGGGGCACCATAGAAGTCCACTATATGGAGAAATATCTTGAAATGTTTTCTTCAAAAACCAAATTTTTTTGACGATTGAAGAAAGGCATGAACATCTTGGATGACAAGGGAGTGAGTACATTATCTGTATATTTTTGTTCTGAACGTGAACTAATCCTTTAAGACCTTTAAAAGGTCTTAGATCAGAACATAAAGTCTTAAATGTATTGAGTCGCAAAAATCTTCCTCTTTGTTCCTCTTTGTTTTCCAATACAAATATCCAAGCATCCTTAAAGGAGAAGTCCACTTCCAGAACAAATAATTTCAGATAATTTACTCACCCCCTTGTCATCCATCAGTCGATAAGAAATTGTTTCTTGAGGAAAGAAAATCAGGAATTATCTCTATATAATGGGTGTCAATGGTGCTCCGAGTTTGAACATTCAAAATGCAGTTTAAGAAGGGTCTTTTCTAGTAAAACTATTGGTTATATTTGGAAACAAATTGACAATTTATTTACTTTTTAACCTCAAACGCTCATCTTGTCTAAGTCTGCGTAAACTTTTTTTTTTTTTCCCGCCCATTTTATTTTCTTCCCCAACTTCAAAATCACTCTAGGTCACTGCAGAAGAACCAACCCAGTGTTTAAAATGTGAACATGCAAAGTACATGCGTCAAAAAAAAGGCAAAAACAGCGATGACAATTTGACAGTCTTGACGTTGAAGTTGAAAACAAGGCGGGAGTGTTTTCGACATACCCTAACTATATTGATCATATTGAACTGGATAAAAACAGAGCAGACCTAGACAAGATGAGCGCTTGAGGTTAAAAAGTATATTATTTGGCAATTTGTTTGGAAAATGGCCAATCGTTTCACTAGATAAGACCTTTATTTCTCGGCTGGGATCATTTAGAGCCCTATGAAAGCTGCATTTAAGCTGCATTTTGGAAGTTCAAACTAGGGGGGCACCATAGAAGTCCATTATATGGAGAGAAATCCTGAAATGTTTTCCTCAAGAAACATAATTTCTTTATGTCTGAAGAAGTTCACTTCCAGATCAAAAATCTACAGATAATGTGCTCACTTGTCATCCAAGATGTTCATGTCTTTCTTTCTTCAGTCGTAAAGAAATTGGTTTTCTGAGGAAAGCATTTCAGGATTTCTCTTCATATAGTGGACTTCAATGGTGCCCCTGAGTTTGAACTTCCAAAATGCAGTTTAAATGCAGCTTGAAAGGGCTCTAAACGATCCCAGCCGAGGAAGAAGGGTCTTTTCACTTTTGTCACTGGTCATATAAATGCCATTGTTTGGTTGCAGGTCTTCGATGATGCTGAGAACCTGAAAACTAAAGTGAAGCAGCTGGCGGAGGCGGTGCAGCAGGCCAAGCATGTGGTCATCTACAGCGGAGCAGGAATCAGTACTGTACGTCTTTCTCATCTGTGCTTGCTCACTGGCCAAATAAAGTGCATTCAAATCATTGCAATATTTGTGACTTCTGCTCATTTTACTATTACCAACAAAATAACCGTGTAAGTGTGTGTTTCCTCATCAGGCTGCTTCTATCCCAGACTATCGGGGACCCAACGGTGTGTGGACTCAGCTGCAGAAGGGCCGATCTGTGAGGTGAGGGATCTACTATCAAAGCGTCTTGTCTGAAATATGGATTTAGATTTTAAGATGTAGTCCTGCTTATTGTTTTTGTTTCTGATTGGGTGTGTTCTGGCGCCACATGCTCACATCTGTCTTTATATCCATCAGTTCATCAGATCTGAGTCGAGCTGAGCCCACTCTTACACACATGTGCATCTGGATGCTACACAAAGTGAAGATGGTGAGTGGCGACAACATGTGATTTCTGTGAATGAAGCACGCACATTAAGCAGTTTGTAGTGTGTAGTAAATCACAAATGCTTGATTGTTATATTGGCAAAAAAGCAAACTATAAAATGGCATAAAAGCTTGTTAGTGCCAACTAGTGGCTGATTACTTTCAAAATTCCCACTGACCATTAGGGCCATGAGTCCACCAACCAATTTCATTCCGATTGGCCTGTTAACCTTGTTCAATAGGTGCTCAAAATTCATTGGCCGATGACAGCCATGTTTTTTGAGATACGCCAATGTCCTCATTGACCTTTATGACACACTGGACAAAGACACTGCATACCAATTTTCAGGTCAATTAGACTAAGGCTTGCATAGTTTTAGCTGTTTTTAATTTTTTTCCGTCTTATAGTGCCACCAAGTGGCAGAACAAATGTCATAAATCACACTTGAAATGGTAATTGTTATTGATTTACCTCTGAAAACGTTTTTAATAAAATTGAAAATAAATATATATGTGACCCTGGACCACAAAACCAGTCTTAAGTCGCTGGAGTATATTTGTAGCAATAGCTATGGGTCAAAATTATTGATTTTTCTTTTATGTCAAAAATCATTAGGAAATTAAGTAAAGATCATGTTACATCAAGATTTTTTGCAAAATTCCTACTGTAAACCTATCAAAATGTAATTTTTGATTAGTAATATGCATTGTTAAGAACTTAATTTGGAGAACTTTAAAGGTGATTTTCTCAGTATTTTGATTTTTTTTGCACCCTTAGATTCCAGATTTTCAAATAGATGTATCTCGGCCAAATATTGTCCTATCCTAACAAACCATACATCAATAGAAAGCTTATTTATTGAGCTTTCATATGATGTATATATCTCAGTTTTGTCAAATTTAACCTTATGACTGGTTTTGTGGTCTAGGGTCACATATATATATATATATATATATATTTACAATAAAGATGTATGCACAATCTTAATAGGTCAATGTAACCTGTATTCTAATTAAATCTTATGTTACTGTGTTTCAGTATTGACAAATTTGGGGAGAGGATAAATATTCCAAAACCTTCTAAAAATACAATATAAGAATTAACTGTACACTCACTAGAAATGTGTAACTTGGATATTATACAATTTGTGTACATGAAAAATTTGTGGAAGCTTTTTTTTTTAAAGATGTTTCCAACTCTGACTTTGCACCAAGTCTGTAGAATGAACCAAATACCATCCACAAAATCTAACTATATTCTCACCCAGCTACAAAATAGTCTAGCTAAATCCAACTGCAAAGAATTAAGATTTATAAACAGTATGATTTAAAACAATGTGTCTTGTGAAAGTGCAATACAAAGAGATTGAACCTGACTTTGAATAACTTTTGCAGGTTCAGCATGTGGTCTCACAGAACTGCGATGGTCTCCACCTGCGCAGTGGTTTGCCCAGACACGCTCTCTCCGAACTCCACGGAAACATGTTCATCGAGGTCTGTGAATGACGTGTTTTAGATTTGAAAATCTCTGCATTCACTTAGATCAAAATCCATTTTGAGGTTTACTGTATGCAGTATGCTGTATCAAAAAACATCATTTCAAATCTGTAAAAGCTATAATATCAACTTTTTTTTTAATCTTCCCGTCCGTCACACAGGTATGTGATTCCTGCTCTCCAGCACGGGAGTTTATCCGGCTGTTTGACGTGACCGAACGTACAGCTCTGCACAGGCACGGGACGGGCCGTCTGTGTCCTTACTGCAGAGAAGAGCTCAGAGACACCATTGTGCATTTCGGTGAACGTGGAACTCTGGAACAGCCGCTCAACTGGAAGGGGGCAGCTGAGGCCGCACAGCAGGCTGACGTCATCCTCTGTTTGGGCTCCAGTTTGAAGGTGAGGACATGACTCATGCAGGTGAAAGGGATGGTTTACCCAAAAATGAGCATTCTGTCATCACTCTCCCTGTATGAGTTTCTAATATATTCAAAGTATTTTATATTCCACTATATTATGTTCCACAGTTGGTCATACAAGTTTTGTAATGCACAAGGGTAAGTAAATGATGACATTTTCATTTTTGGGTGAACTATCCCTTTAACTGATGCGATTTAAAGGGGCGTGGCTTCAATCTTAAAGTCTTAAATCGCTTTTCCGTGAATTAAGGCCTTGAAAAGGCAATGTGAATTTCTCATTCATAAAAACACACTTGCTTTATTCCTGAATGAATCAGCCGTTGATGAACAAATGAATGATTCAGTAATTAAATCAGCACCTGCCGCCACCTACTGGCAGATTTAGTTTCATTTTTAAGTATCTTTTCAGTTATAATCTAAACCAGTTATTTCTTTATTAAAAAAAAACACATTAAAATTAAACATGAATTTATTAATTTGATTGCACTCATACCACCTCTGAGCCTCATTAAACATGAAAATTCACCTACACGCCACTTTTGTGTTCTACTGATCACACTTCTGTAGTACAAATTAATTTTGTTAATACTGATTTAGTTTGAATGCTAACTTATTTTTCAACTTTTTTACAAAGCTTAAAAATAATTAAAAAATGACATAAAAGATGACATACCTTTAATAAAGTTGGCAAAAATGGTATTACAAAGGTAAAAACAAAATTCCAAATCCAAAGGAGTCACATATCACCTCGTAATGGGAAGGCCAATTTTTAAGTGCTCCTAACTTAAAAAATTGAGTTTGCTTGTGTTTTATTTCAGGACTTTGACATACATTTTTTTAGAGTGTTGTTTAAGCACTTTTCAGGGGAAACGGCACAATGGGTCTGATCAGAAGGTAAAAGTTATTTCCACATACAAGAATCAGAGGTTTTCAAGCCTTAACATACTTTATGTAAAATAAATTAAAAAAGTAGGTTAGATCAGTTTAAAAATGTTGCTATAAATGCAACTCTTCATGTGCTCCCTTGACAGTATACTTAAAGAACATATTCCTGTATTGTTTTCCCTTCTTTTATTTTTTTTTACCTTTAAATTTTTTTTTTGTTGGTCTTTAAAAGGTCTTTAAAAAGTCTTACATTTACCCTCATAAAACCTGCAGAAACCCTGCATGCACCACATGGCCTAGTTTTTTTTTTAATGTAAGCAGCAGCAATATGAGATTTCAAGTGTGACATATTGCAGTATTTGCCATAATGACTGTATTGTGCCATGTTTCTGCATGTTTGTCCATCAGGTGTTGAAAAAATACTCCTGCTTGTGGTGCATGAACAGACCAGCCAACAAAAGACCAAGGCTGTACATTGTAAACCTACAGGTATTTCCCTTCATAAAACCGCTCTTGATTCTTTTGTTTCCCATTAAATTAATTTGGATTTCAGTTTACGTGATCTAACGGGTTGCTGTGTTTTCCTTATTGTAGTGGACACCGAAAGATAACTTGGCTACTCTGAAAATTCATGGCAAGTGTGATGCTGTGATGGGTCTTCTCATGGAGGAGCTGGGTTTGGAAATTCCCGTTTACAACAGGCAAGACCCATTTAACATGTGTGTTACAATAGCACATATTGCGTTTGCTAATAAAGATAGGGTTTTATTGCCACCGTGCTAAAATGCATCGTATTTTATTGAGATGGAAACTTCATAAGAAATATAAGTAAGAAATTGCATATTCAGGAGCTGTTTTTAACCCCTGCCCTGTGAACTTTATAAATACAACAGCTTCGCTACTTAAATCTACATTATATTTCTCAGCAATGAGGTGATAATTTTTTTTGTAATTAAACTAACAAGCTTCACTTATTCACAAGCTTCACACTCGTTCGCTTCTCTCTCGTCAATTAATTCAAATTAATTTAAATAAATATATCTTAGCGCTACTTTATTTATTACTATATAGAATTCTACATCTAATGAGCTGTAGATAAAATAACAAATAAAAACATGCAGCAATTCTTGGACCAAGCACTATGCTAGGAAAGCATCAGAACAAGTGCAGCAATGACTAACTGAAGCCATTTTAAGGTGATTTTAGTCAAAACGGTTGAAAAATCATAAAAACAACCACTAGTAATAAAATATAATCGGTTATCTCTTTTGACCACAAGGTGGATCTGTCTCCAAACGTTTTGAATACTTTCAGGTCATGGTCTCCATGGTATATACAAAGTTTCGTAATGGTAAACCAGTGCATTCATAAAATGTTGCATTTTCTATCATAATACTCTATTGAAGTCAATGGCAATTTCATGTTTTGTTCAATTATAGCGCCACCAAGAGGCACAAACCCACTAAATTTGGTGTGTGTCCTTAGTGTGTGCCCATACATATGCGTGTCAAATTTGGTGAAAACATCTTATTTTGTTTTGAAGTTATAGACATTTTTCTATATGAGAAGAGAAAAATGACAGACGGCTGACTTTGTTTGCATTTTTTGGCATTTACTATCATAATTTTGGCAATTGGCCAATAGCTTATAGCCGAAACACTGCAGGTAGCCTCAGGTCATGTTTGTTATAACACACACCAAGTTTGGTCTCAATACGCCAAACCGTTGTGGAGATATGGCCTCGCATCCATTTTTGCACGCTTTTCGTAGAATTGTTTGCGCATTATTTGAGAACGGTTTGACTAATCAACTCAAATTCCAGAACTTTTTGCCAGCATGGTCTGAAGCCAGAGCCAATTTTGGTGAAAATCAAACATACTGTCAAGGACGAGTTCGAAAAAGTAGGTTTTATGAACTATTAAAAATAGAAAAAAAACTAAACCTTACTATTTTTAAATTTTGGTATTCATTCGACTTTGCATGAGCCAAGAATTCAGAGAACAGAAGAAGACGCCAACGAATACAATAGGTGCCTACGCACCTTTGGTGCTTGGTCCCTAATTACCGTTATTTTCCGGTCTTCATCCGTTTAGTCAGATTTTGTGCTGTAAAACATCCATGACAGCTGTTGTTCATGCTGGGAAATAATTGCCTAATTGCCACTTGACATGAATTATATACATCATTTTAAATAGCATAACCATTCAAAACCCGAGGGTCTACCATGTGCATGCTAAGGTGATTACTGACAATCATTTTGGGCGGGAATTAATGTAAACATAGATATCGAATAACAATTGTGTCTAAAGTGAACGTAAACAGATCGGCCGAAAATTTGGATCTGGTCAAAAGACAGGACCTCTGCATAAAGACTTAACATTAGTGGGCTAAATGTATTATTCATTGCTGTACTGTGAATAATTACTAAGAAATAATCTGCTTTGCAAGCTTTTTATTCTTCTCCTTAGACTAAATTTCTATCAAACTAGAACCACCAAACTCAGCCCAGCTCTTCATACTTACCTCACTTAGTGTGCTCTATCTTTTCAGACTGATCCGACTTCTAGTTTTCATAAAATTGAAGATTAAAAAATCATAAAAATCCCATAGACTTAAATAGTCAAAATTCAAATTTAAACTCCCAGAATCCTTTAAGACTAAATCAGGCTTCCCTTCTATGTACTATTTTCCATTCATCCTTTTAGTCGGGGGTGTCACAGCTACGTAATGTTTTTTTGCTAAAATTATGTATTTTTGTAGGCCAGTCTGGAAGTTAGTATCACCCAATAGGATTTTTTGGTCCATTGGTCCTTGGATTGTTTCAGAAAGTAAGCTTTGTGACCAACAAAAGTTTAGCATACACTATGAAGGCTATAAATGAACTTCCCCAAGGTCACATTAAAGTCTGAGTTAGAATAGTTAACATGAAATCAGTTATAATCCACTTGTTAGCAGTTTTCAAGCCTTTTTTTAGACAAGTAAAAGCTTCACAAAAATCTTTCGTAAAAAGAAACCTGAAGTAAATCATATAATAAAATGTGGAATTTACTTGAGCTTATGGGTCTGGTACTTACACTGACCTTATTCCAGGTGTTTTAAACCCATTTACTTTTGGACAATACAACTGGAAGTGTTAATATGCTTGTTTTGTTTGGGGGTTTTTTGGCTAAAAGGCTTGTTTTCTGTATAAAGTGTTTTCACAATGCATCACCAATCAGCCATATTGGCAGCACTGAATGTAAACAGTGCCACTGAACCGAATGAAACTTGCATATTTTGTGGATTATTGCTGCTGAAAATGGTCAATTATTGTCATGTTTTGGGCTGTACCAATTGGTCGGACTGTGAAATACATTTGGAGTACTGTAGACTGCCAAAAGTTACAACAAATCAGTGAGAAAGAGGAACAAAAGGCGTTTGTGGTTGGCCAAACTGAACCAGGATTTCCAGAGCAAGAATCTTGACATCATTTATGTTTGTTCTTATCATTTGCCGTCGGGTAGGTGAAATATTAGGCTAATATCTTAATACTGCTCATATGTGAACTTGCACCACAAACCTTTCTTTGTAACAATAGCCAAAAATACATTGTATGGGTCAAAAGGATTGATTTTATGGCAAAAATCATTAGGATATTACGTAAAGATCATGTTCCATGACCATATTTTGTAAATTTTCTATAAATATATCAACTTAATTTTTGATTAGTAATATGCATTGCTAAGAGCTTCATTTGGACAACTTTAAGGGGATTTTCTCAATTTTTTTTTTTGATAAATCTCAATTTCGAAAAATTGACTCTTATGACTTGGTTTTGTGGTCCAGGGTATGTATGTATCTTTACCACCTATTAACTTTGAGTTTGTCAAAATATTGCGGCCTTTCCTGCTTACTAAGTCCTTCTCTATGATTTACCCGCTTCTGCATTTTTGTCATTGGTTTAGATAACATAAATGAGCAGAAAAAAGTATTCAGTAGTACATTAACCAGGCAAACCCTCTATTGTTGGACTATGGACACGTTTTTTCTCCAAAGCAGCAGTCGGTTGTATTAATATTGCCTGTAATGTTTCTGAACAACAGATCACAAGACCCCATCTTCAGCTTGGCCAAACCACTCAGTCCACAAGAGCAGAAGAGTCACACTCGTAAAGAGATAGCGCCACCTTCTGTTCTGGAGGACGCTTCACAAGACGCACAAGCTCAGGGTGAAGCTACGGCGGTGCAAGGCGGCTGGTTTGGAAGAGGTTACGCCAAAGCAAGAAGGAAAAAGTAGACTCTGTAGTTCACAAAGCATGCACAGCTGCTCAAGTGGGTTGGGTTAGGACAGTATTCATGTCCAACACTGTTTCTGAAAGGCTATTATTGATGAACGTATTATTACAGCCTCACTGGGTTACAGATAACTGCTTTTCTGAAAAGAGACAGATGTTTATCTATGAAAATAACTTTTTTAAGCAGGTTTACATGATGGTTTGACTTTGACAAAGTGCACTTTACTTCCAATCTCAGGTTTATAGAATAAGCAATATTCAATTTGTATGAAAACAGGCTGACATTTGTTGCTGTTTTATTTTTTATTTACTTACACATCGGCCAAAAACAAAGTGGAAAATGCAGAATGTCTAGAATGCTGTTTTCCATACCGATTGAAGCGAATAGAGAAACATGCCTTTTTGAACTCTCAAAAAGTAGTATGAAAGTACAATGCTTTTGTTAATAAAGGAGTAGTTAACTTTCGGGACAAAAATTTCCAGGTAATGTACTCACCCCCTTGTCATCCAAGATGTTCATGTCTTTCTTTCTACAGTCATAAGGAAATTAAGTTTTTTGAGGAAAACATTTCATTTCTCCAGATATAATGGACTTCTGTGGTGCCCCCAAGAGTTTGAACTTCCAAAATGCAGCTTCAAAGGGCTCTAAATGATCCCAGCCGAAGAAGAAGGGTCTTATCTGGTGAAACGATTGGTTATTTTCTGAAAAACAAATGACAATTTAAAGAAATTTTTTTTTTTTTTTTTTTAGAGAAAAAACATTTTCGGATTTCTCTCCTTATAGTGGACTTCTATGGTGCCCCAGAGTTTGAACCAATCGTTTCACTAGATAAGACCCTTATTTCTCAGCTGGGATCGTTTAGAGCCCTTTGAAGCTGAATTTAAACTGCATTTTGGAAGTTCAAACTCCGGGGCACCATAGAAGACCACTTTATGAAGAGACATCCTGAAATGTTTTCCTCAAAAAACATCATTTCTTTAAATTGTCATTTGTTTTTTTTGGAAAATAACCAATTGTTTCACTATATAAGACCCTTCTTCCTCGGCTGGGATCATTCAGAGCCCTTTGAAGCTGCATTTTGGAAGTTCAAAAATCGGGGGCACCATTGAAGTCCACTACATAGAGAGAAATCCTGAAATGTTTTCCTCAAAAAACATAATTTCTGTACGACTGAAGAAAGAAAGACATGAACATCTTGGATGACAAGGGGGTGAGTACATTATCTGGAAATTTAAGTCGTCGACGTGAACTACTCTTTTAAGAGCGAGAACATTCTGATAAACTTTCTTGTACGTGTTTCTTTTTCAAGACACAATGTGTGTTCATTGTTTGCATTAGACTTTAGAATAGGAAGTCAGTGTTACTGGATTGACTCAAGATGAATGCTTTATTTCAGACCACTATGAAAATAAATTAATGAGTTGTATTAATTTAATGCATTAGATATACAGTTCCTCAGCCAAATAATACAATATGAAATGCTTGTGTTGACCCTTAACATGGTGCTATAACTGATCACATTGTGATGTTTAAATATAGATTTCCTCTATACGTATGAGCAACAAAACCCTCACCTGTGGACTTCATTGTAATTGTTTTGGATGCCGTTTGTGTTTGAAAACAAGACTGCTGTAAGTGCCATTACTTCGTATTATGTTTGTTTGGTCTCGTGTGGATTTCTGCGTACTGCTGTAAAGAAAACTTGAGTATTTACGTGATATACTTGTATTGAAAATAAATGAAAATGGTTTCGCCATCCGCCACAATAATACACCGCCATCACTTCTTCATAAAATGCATGATTTATTTGGCCCCTCAGAAATGTAACTGGTGTATTACAGATAGTTTTTGTATTCAGCTGCTGGTTTTGAGCTTCTTTACTGCGTCGATGAGCTCTGGAAAGGCTGTGTTCTGGAAATGTCCACGGTCCGAGTACTTATGTAGATCTGCCTTTAGTCCATCAGCTACTTCCTGTTGCTCTTTCCAGGGCAGGAAGGGGTCGTCTGTAGATCCGAACTGGATTATGTACTTCACGTTTGCTCTGATCTTTTCCCATTCCCATGGCCGGCTGAAATATCCTGAGTGTAATAAGAGAAGGCACATGGATGTGATTAATTGTGAATAATCGATTTGGCGGCACTACTTGATTTTTAGTCAAACTCACCGCTCTCACGTTCGTTCTCATCGCCCAGGTCTGATATGTAAGCGCCGACCAGAATAATGGAAAACACTTTGTGTGTTTCTGCATACCTGAAAGCAAGCAATCAGTTTAAAACAATTAGTTTAGAAATGTGTGCCATTACACATTTATATTAATCATGTAATCAATCAAATCAGTTGTGAAAGTCAACTTACTGAAATGCTATTAAAACTTAGTTATTCTTCTTCTGAGACTAATATTTCTGACTCTATCTCCTCCTAGATCTTTAACTCTACAAACTCCAAACTCAGGCCAGATCTTCAGTCTGATCTGACTCCAGTTGCCGTAACTTTTCTAACTGATCGGACTTACAGTTTTCCTTAAAATGACGATTAAACCTGGGAAAAATACCATAGACTTACATTGATAGAATAGCATTCAAGCTTTAAAACTACTTTAAACTTTAATCTTTTTTCAGACTGAAAAACTCCACAACTTTTAAACTTTTTCAAACTCTCGGATCAGGCTTTCTCATGCCAACTTAAAGTTCGTCTTGACAAACTTTTTTTTATCTAGTTCAAATTTATCATTTGATCCATATCAGCTTATAAAAAGTAAGCCAAATAAGAAGCAGAAATCAATTAATTAAATGCTTTTTAATAAATATTCTACTATGCATAAAACCAACACATTTGCTGACGGGCAGATTCTCTGCTACCTCATGGCAGCAGCCGCTCCTGAGCTGTGTCCGATGATGACGGTTTCTTCATCACATTTCAGCTCCTTCTCCATGAACGGTAGCCAGATGCTCTCTCTGGCCGTTACTGTCGGTTTAAATGCAATACATTACAGCAGACATATAGGAGTCACATATCCTCTAATACAGTTTGGTGAGTTGTACTACCAGGATCTGGCATGTTCTTCAGCGCACAAGACACATCTGGAATCTGAAAACAGGATTTGTAAAAATACATCATATAGTATTCAATCTCTAACTGCAACCAAAATAAAGTATATTCAATATTCAATATGCACATTGATCAAAACTCTGCTGATAAACCACCCTCAGTTTGCCTTGAAACATGATTTATTTTTATTTTTTTAAGTAAATGTGAGAATATTTTTCAAATTGTTAGCAGCGCTGGAGAGATAATCTGGATTACGTAATCAGATTCCAAAAATTAAGCACTTGTAATTAAATTAAACTACATTTTGAAAATACTTGTAATCAGACTACAGTTATTTTTTATGGATTACATGATAACCCATATTTATACAATAGAAATAAATTATTCATATCGATTCTCCTAAAGTCCAACTTTTGAATTTTCCTTTCTTAAATGGTCTACTGCTTATATACATTCAGAAGAACTTCCAGTTTTGTGGAGATTCACACACAGACCAGTCATTATTAGCATTTGACCACTGATTTACAAAAAATCACTTCAGGTTTAAGAAGCATTTCAATAGTGCATCCACTACTAATAAACACATCGATTTGACCGGAAATGACACAGGCGTCTCCCAGAAGATAATAAGACGATGTACAAGAGGCGTCATTGTGGAAAAATATGTTTCTCAGCTTTTATTTACATTTGAACAAAAAGTGGCATGTCCAAAATTATTCATACCCTTTGCAAACTGTCACAGTCTTTGGGAAAATCCAAAGTTCTATACCATTCCAAATAGTCCCAGCTGTTCTAAAGCATCCTAATTACCCTGATTCATTGGGAACAGCTGTTTTAATCAACTCAACAGCTGAAAAACAGAAGCTCTCTTGGCCTTGGGCACCAGTGGACATTTCAGCACGACAACGACCCAAAACACACAGCAAAAGTGGTGAAGAAATGGTTAGCAGACAAAAACATGAACGTTTTGCAGTGGCCCAGCCAGAGTCCTGACTTAAATCCAATTGAGAATCTGTGGAGGAGCTAAAGATCAGGCTGATGGCAAGGAGACCCTCCAACCTGAAAGAGTTAGAGCTCATCGCTAAAGATGAATGGGCAGAAATACCAGTGGAGACATGCAAAAAGCTGCTCATCAATTATAGGAAGCGTTTGATTTCTGTAATAGCCAATAAAGGCTTTTCTATTGATTATTGAGAAGGGTATGAATAATTTTGGACAAGCCACTTTTTGTTCAAATGTAAATAAAAGATGCGAAATATTCATTTTTCCACAATGATGCCTCTTGTACATCGTCTTATTATGTTTTGGGAAAAGCCTGTGTCATTTCCAGTCAAAAAAAACCTTGCTGGTTGAATAAAAGTAAAAGTAACTAAGTCAGAATTTGCCAGGGGTATGAATAATTTCGGGCTTGGCTGTATCTATATCTCTGTGTGTGTGTGTGTGTGTGTGTGTGTGTGTGTGTGTGTGTGTGTGTGTGTGTGTGTTTTATTATGATTTATTTTAAAATGTTTTAATTTATTTTTATGATTTAATTAATTATTAGTTTTCCATTAAACTCATAACCCCCTGTGGATCCCTCAAACACACCAGTTTGGGAAACCTTGATGTAATAATGATGCACTTCATGTTTTTAATAACAACAAATATATATTTTCTTACTCTTCATGTCAGCAGGCTATTAGATTATTCTACTTAAAACAATGTGATAAACGAGTTTAGTCAAAAGCAATCTAATTATATTACATAAATGTGTAATGTAACGGATTACGTTACTAACGTTACAATTCTCGTCATGTAATTTGGAATCAGTAACGGATTACAAAGTAATCTACCCAGCTCTGCTTGTTAGTAACATATCAAGATGAACATTTACTGGACTGAAGCAACATTGATTGATGTTTTATGTTTGATATCTTTTGAGGAAGATTTATTTGTACATCTTTCAATCGTCGCTGTTTTATATTAATATCTCATTGATGTACATCACATCTGTCAGAATTCTCATCTTATAAAATACCAGCAGATCGTACCTCGTTTATTCGTTTCTTTGCCCATCCATACCAGTTGCAGTGCTCAATATTCCCGGCGCCGTTTCCCGGCACAATCACTGCTCTTTTCAGAGCCATTTATAACCCAACGTCAGCTCCAAAACCAAAACTTACACGGAAATAAACACCGCTCATGTGTGGAACAGCGAGTTTCTCCAATGTGATGCTGCACAGCGCCGTCTAGAGGACAGTCCGCCAGTTTTCTCTCCACATGACAGGGATTCCCGACCTTTTTGTCAGCCTTCCAGTAGTTCTTGTTACACGTTACTCAAAAATGTGATATAAACTGGAAACTGTGGGAGACACAGCAGATTTTAAAGGAGAAAACAAATTATAAGGTAAGAAAGAAAAAAGTAGTGTTTTATTTCTTTATCTGCATGTCATGTGACCATAACAAAAGTCAGAGATCCAATGGACATGCAAATGTGATACTTACTAATTAAAATATTTATTTTCAAATCCTCAAGTAAATGCGATGAAAGTTTTTATTATTTTTTAATTAAAAAATAATGTGTTCATCAGTTTTTGATGCAATGTTGAAACTCTTCTTAAACCTGAAATGATTTTTGTAATTCCAGTGCGGCTCAAATGCTGTGTAGAAAACTGGTCTCTGCCAAAATATCCACAAAACTGAGAAGAAAAAGAATTTCTGACGATGAAAGATGAAAAAGAAGATTATTTCCATTGTGTAAATAATATGTAACCATGCAGTCTATTTGAAAATGTAATTTAATCTAATTACAAGTACTTATTTTTTAGCCTATCACATAATCCAAATTACATGTAATCAGTTTTTATGGCAAATTGCTTAACAAATAGTGTTCAGTGGTTGAAGATGGTGCACATTTGCTCATTTTATTCAGTTAAGTTGCGCACACTCTTAAAAATAAAGGTGCTTTAAAAGGTTCTTCACAGCGATGCCATAGAAGAACCATTTTTGGCTCCACAATGAACCATTCAGTCAACGGTTTTTTAAAGAACCAAATCTTTCTTACCTTTTTATAATCTGAAGAACCTTCTTTTGCCACAAAGTAGCTTTGTGAAACAGAGTTAAAGGTTCTTTATGGAACCATTTAGACAAAAAAGGTTCTACTATGGCATCGTGAAGCACTTTTGTTTTTAAGAGTGTACACACAAAGAGCCTTTAACATCTGAAGAAGCTTTCTGTTTCACAAAAGGTTCTTTGTGGCGAAAGAAGGTCCTTCAGATTATAAAAAGGTAAGAAAGAGATGGTTCTTTGTGGAACCAAAAATGGTTCTTCTGTGGCATCGCTGTGAAGAACCTTTTAAAGCTCCTTTATTTTCAAGAGTGTACCTCAAAGTCAGCAATAATGTTTATTTGTCAACACTTTAAAGTCGCTGATTGCTCAAAGTAGTCGCAAGGGGGCGCAACGTTATAACAAGGCATAGTTGAGAAGATATAAATGAATGATTTACATACATTTTTAACTTTTTTGAAACAGATGTCAATAAATTGAATTGATATGAAACACATAACCTATAACCTATAGCAAATATAGTGTTTATTGGATGCATGAACTTTAAGGGAGGACACGTTATTGAGCATTTATAATGATCTGTGTACTGACTGTTGTTTTTTTCTGTGGGACAGATCCGTGCAAGAGCATTGACGCCCCGGGTGATCTGTCATCAGTAAACCTCTCCCATCCGACTGAGAGGAGGAGTGTGTGAGTGTATGAGAGTAGAAACAAGCAATAGGACAAATAACCGCTAGCTTTTTCATATCGAAGTCTAAGTTATGCAAAAGACGCGTGTATGTATATATAAACAGGCGCGCGCATGTCTGAGTATTAACTGTATCGATCGGGTTTAACTGATCAGTGGCCAATGGTGTGAGCGCCTCTCTCTGGATATCAACTGATTCAATGCAAACGAGCGTCGGAGGTGATGAAGGATCAGGGTAAGTGCCATTTCCACTATGAAATAAAGCGCATATCTCATTTATTTTACCAAAACAAATGTCAATACTAGCTATTGACCTGAGAAGCACCCAAAAATGAAAGCAAAAACAACTTTTTGCGAACTTTTCCACTATGTTATGAAAACAACATTTGTAAATATTCTCAGCGTGTTCAAAAGTTTTTAAACCTGAGCGTTCGAGGAAACATTACGGCAACATTCCATTTTAGAACATTGAAAACACTGGGAGTGTTACATTTGAATGTTCTCTGAACGTTCTAAAACAAGTTGAAACATTTAAATACGTTCTAAACGCGAAAAACAGTCCATATTATCAGTGATAAACTTTTCTTAATTAGTGTTTAATGTTACAAGTAACGCAAGTTACGTAATAATATAACTCTTTCCAAGTAACTAGTGAAACATCGCAGAGTTACGAGAGTTACTTTTTCAAATAAGTAACGCCAGTTACTTTTTTTTTCACCTATTTATTGATTAAAAGCTCTCCTGTCCAGATGTTTGAGAGAAATCGTAAGATGTTACTTTAGTTCTAGAATAAATGTGAACATGCATTAATTAATCTCACTCACTAAAAAATAAATACAGTGTTCTTCAAAATGAATAAAAACAGTAAAATTAAACGCAAACCTGCAATAATTAAATACGTTGAACAATACAAATATCCTTTATGTATTTAATCCCATTTTATTAACCAATGTTTTTGCTGCCGACCTTCGACGATCCAATTCATCCACACTAATAAGCAAAAATTACTCACGATAATCTAACATTTGTTTTCCTTTTTTACTGCTAAAGAGCCTTTTTCCTCTCTTCTGTGGTCTACTGTACAGATGTCAATTTACTTTTCTCTAAGCCTGAGGCTTTTGGTGTGAAAATGCTTTTACATTTGACAAAAATATAACTTTTTTATATTAAAAACAAACAAGCCCTGCTCAGATTTAAAAAGTAACGCAAAAGTATATCTTCATTAATTAATTTATTTTACCAAAACAAATGTCAAAACTGGGTAATACTATCTATTTACCTGAGAAGCACCCAATGAAAGCAAAATGAAAAATGAATGAAAAAAAAATGAAAGCAAAAACACCTTTGTTATAAAAACAACATTTGTAAATATTCTCTGCATTTTCAAAAGTTTTTAAAACTGAGCGTTTGAGGAAACATTACGGCAACGTTCCATTTTAGAACGTTGAAAACACTGTGGGAGTGTTACATTTGAATGTTCTCTGAACGTTCTAAAACAAGTTGAAACATTTAAAAACGTTCTAAACGCGAAAAACGTTCTCTTAATCAGTGGGGAAACGCATTACAAGTAACGCAAGTTACGTAATAATAATACTTTTTCCAAGTAACTATTGAAGTAACGCATTACTTTTTAATTGACAAGAAAATATCTGAGTTACTTTTTCAAATAAGTAACGCCAGTTGCTTTTTTTTTCACCTATTTATTGATTAAAAGCTCTCCTGTCCACATGTTGAGAGAAATTGTGAGAAAGATGTTACTTTAGTTCTAGAATAAATGTAAACATGAATTAACTCACTATTATCTCACTCACTAAAAAACAAATACAGTGTTCTTCAAAATGACTTTTTTCTTCTGCGGTCTACTGTACAGACGTCAATTTACTTTTCTCTAAAGAGGCTTTTGGTTTGAAAAGGCTTTTATATATATATATATATATATATATATATATATATATATATATATATATATATATATATATATATATGCTTTTTATATTAAAAACAAACAAGCAAGCCGTGCCCAAATTTATAAAGTAATGCAAAAGTAATGTAACACATTACTTTCCATAAAAAGTAACCAAGTAACATAATTAGTTACTTTTTTAGGGAGTAACTCAATATTGTAATGCCTTACTTTTAAAAGTAACTTTCCGACGAACTTGAGAGAACCTTGCCAAAATTTTCTCAACTGAGTAGATCTGTAACTTCTCTTTGCCAACATATTTGTCCTTTTGGATGATCAAAGAAAATCCGTTACACTAATTAAACATTTCACCCAAATTTCACCCAATAATGAAAGTCTTAAAAGCACAAGAGAACTGTCTTATATGCAGACCCGAAAATTTGTTAAACTTTGACTTTTTAGGAGAGGTTGAACTCTAAACACACAGCATTGTAATTCTCCAAAGAGTCTCCAAACACAACATGAGCTTTTCATGCTCTGCTTTACAGCGTCAGCTTCGGTTGGTTAGTTTCTGCCGTCTTTACGTCTTTATTTGAGAGTAGCGCAGTAGGTGGTTTGGGGTTCTGCGTGATTAGACATGTGAGAGTCTGTCATGACAGCTGTGGCCAAGGGTTGGACTATAGCCTATACTTTTATTCCCTGTATATTTAGATGCTGCAACAGATGTCTGAGTGACCGAGGGGTTCAAAAGTCACTGTGTCTATAAAGATATGATCTTGTAAGCCAGAAGGGCAGATGAACAATGGCTGGTCAGGGGACAGCGGATCGCTCACCTGTCCAATACGCTGGCAGGTGTTTCCTCAGAGCCCATGAGGCCAAATAACTTGGTAGACTTGCTTTACTGTAGGTCTGTTTCTCTGTGAAGATCCACAGCAGTCAGGTTTTCTGACAGCGCTGGCCAAGTAGAGATGACGCCCGGTCGGGCGAGGAGTGCAGCGGAGCGTGTCGAGTCGTAATCCTCACGCTAATGCCAGCTCAATGTGTTCAGAATAACCTTCTGACTGAGTCTGATCCTCACGGACCTCTTCCTCAGTTGGATTAGGGAAGTTTTCTTTGGTGTTTTCACAGCAAGTTCATGTCAAACCCAGGCCGGCTTCTACAAACGCTTGCGATTCCCATCAGCCTCTTCTCTCCCACAGTGCACATGCTCTATATGTCCACGTCTCATGTAGATATATGAGGATCTCTGTTACTGAAATCAAGAGTTTGTTTCGGACAGAACTGGTCAAAAGTTCACAATAATTTTCTAATATTTTTGTGAATGATAGCAGATGCTGCATTTATCTGATTAACATACAGTAAAAAAAAAAATACATAAAAAAAGTTTGTCAACTTAAAGACATGCTTTAGGTTTTTAGCTTGAAAGTTTAAAGCAGCTGTAAAAGCTTAAAGTTTTGAACTTTATATAGATAGATTAGCGGATTAGCATGTTGCTAGCATGATTACAATGTAGTTAGCATGATTCTAACATTTTTCTAGTTTAGTTTAGTCTGTTTCTAGCATGACTAGCAAGTTATTAGCATGTCATTAGCAAGTTTGTATTATAATTAGTAAGTTGCTAGCATGTTTCTAGCATTATTAACAAGTTGTTGGCGTGTTTCTAGTATAATTAACATGTTACTTGCATTATTATTAGCATGTCATTAGCAAGTTGCTAGCCTGTTTCTAGCATTATTAGCATGTCATTAGCATGTTTCTAACAGGATTAGAAGTTACTAGCATGTCATTAGCATGTTTCTAACATGATTAGCAAGTTGCTAGCACATTTCTAACATGATTCTATCACAGTTAGCAAGTTGCTAGCATGTTTCCAACACGATTAACAAGTTGCTAGCATGATTCTAACATTTCTAGGCTGACTAGCATGTTTCTAACATGATTAGCAAGTTGCTAGCATGTTTTCTAGCCTGACTAACAAGTAGTTGCTAGCACATTTCCAACATGTTTCTAGCATGATTAGCAAGTTGCTAGCCTGTTTTTAACATGCTTCTAGGCTGACTAGCATGTTTTCTAGCATGATTAGCAAGTTGCTAACACATTTCTAACATGTTTCTAGCATGATTAACACGTTGCTAGCATGTTTCTAGCACAATTAGCAAGTTGCTAGCATGTTTCTAGCCGGACTAGCAAGTAGTTGCTAGCACATTTCCAACATGTTTCTAGCACAATTAGCAAGTTGCTAGCATGTTTTTTTTAAGTCAACCTAATAGTATTGTGAAATATAATTGCAGTTTAAAATCTGTATTTAATATTTAAGTTCTCTGATGTGCAGCTGAATCTCAGCATCATTACTCCAGTCTTCAGAGTCACATGATCCTTCAGAAATCATCAGTTTGTCAATTATAACTGGTTCTCAATCATTCGTAATCATTCTCATTAATACCAGCGTCAAAAGCAGTTTTTGCTGCTGAATTGTTTTGTGGAAATCGTGTTTTTCAGAACTAAACGTTCAATAGAAGATCATTTGGTTGAAATAGAAACCTTTTCTAACGTTATAAATGTCTTTAGTTTAACTATTGATCAGTTTAATGTGCTCTTGCTGAACCAAAGTAGCTGACACTTACTGGATATCAATAAATCATTAACAACATTATATAACGATTAATAGGTCATTAGTTAATATATACTCAGATAATGTGCTTGTAAATGTTGACTAATGAGCTTATTAAACATGACCTAATGATTAGCAGCGATTACATTATTTGATGTAAATGCAGTAATTCTCTGTTAATCATTATGTAATTTTTAATACAGTCAATAGTAAACATTAACAAGCATATTATGTCATGTTGTTTATGTCTGTTAAGTAATCATCTGTTAAGTAATGTTTGTTAATGATTTATTAATAAAGTGTTACATAAAAGTTTTGGAAATCTTCATGTAGCCTTAGACTTTCTGATATAATAAAACTATTTTTTTCTCTGTAGCTTTTGAAAGAGCTCTGTTGACTTTAGCTACTCAACTTCAGCGCATACATGGGCTAAATGTATGTATGTGACGGCTTCTAAACCATTTCTAAAGGCTTAAGACAGTTTAGTTCCCTACCATAAAAATAAGTGACTCAAAAACATTACATTACATTGACATTATCATAATCATTATATTATTATAATTATTATAAATACCTGGATCTTCATAAAAGTTTGAATTTGTAAAGTAATGCAGTCTCTGGGAGGTTGAATAATTAAGTTGGTTTGAAAAAGCCAGTTTACTGAAATGCTATTCAAACTTACAGTTCTTCTTCTTCTTCTGAGACTAAATTTACCAACTCTGTCTCCTCCTAGAGCTTTAACTCTACAAACTCCAAACTCAGGCCAGATCTTCAGACTGATCTGACTCCAGTGGCTGGATCTTTTCTAACTGATCGGACTTACGGTTTTCCTCAAAATGATGATTAAAACTGGGGAAAATCCCATAGACTTACATTGAGGGAATGCTCAAATGATCAACACTATTCAAACTCCAACTGACAAAATTCAAACTCCAACTGACAAAATTCAAACTCCAACTGTCAACTGTCAGAATCCCTTCAGACTCAATCAAACTGACCTTCTATCTACTAGATTTATCTAATATTTCTCCAATTTCTCTAATATCTATCCAAGCCTACCAACTAGAATCATGTTAGTGACATGCTAATAGGCTAGAAACATGCTAACAACATGCTAATCAGGCTAGAAACATGCTAGTGCCTTGCTTATCATCCTAAAAATGCTAACAACATGTTAAGGATGTTAACATCATGTTAATAATGCTAGAAACATGCTAGTGCCTTGTTTATCATCCTAAAACATGCTAGCAACATGTTAATGATGCTAACATCATGCTAATCATGTTAAAAACATGCTAGTGCCTTGCTTATCATCCTAAAAATGCTAGCAACATGTTAAGGATGTTAACATCATGTTAATAATGCTAGAAACATGCTAGTGCCTTGTTTATCATCCTAAAACATGCTAGCAACATGTTAATGATGCTAACATCATGCTAATCATGTTAAAAACATGCTAGTGCCTTGCTTATCATCCTAAAACATGCTAGAAACATGCTAGTGCCTTGCCTGTCATGCTAGAAACATGCTAGCAACATGTTATTGATGCTAACAACATGTTATTAACATGCTACCAACACACTATTGACATGTTAATCATGTTACAAACATGCTTATCATTTTAGAAACATGCTAGCAACATTCTAGTAACTTGTTAATCATGCCAGCTACGTGGTAGTAAAATGCTAGCAACGTGTTGAAACATTAGCATGTAAACACAATCATGCTTGTATCTTGCTTATCATGTTAGTAATACTAAGAATGCATGCAACATGCTTCTCATGTTAGAAACATGCTAACAACATGCTAATCATGCTAGAAACATGCTAGTGCCTTGCTTATCATGTTGGAAACATGCTAGCAACATGTTTAAAATACAGCTAAAGATATGGTTATCAGTGCTGTCAAAATTAGCACATTAACGCAGGCAATTAATTTTTCCACTTTAATGGCATTAGAAATATAGGGTTGGCCATCCCACTCACAACTACGTCTGTCTCTTTTCTCTTCACAAGAAGTGCTTATTTAGTCATAGAATGTCTTTACGACTACATCAAATGGGACACTTTTCAAACTTCCCGACTTCACTTTAATGCTAGTCAAACATGTGTGGAAATGTACAGGTGACAAGGGAGCTTCAGTAGAACAACAGTGATCTGCGGTCAGATGAAATGTTGTCAGGCCATATGTCAGTAAAAACAGTTTTCCACACACTTGCTTCAATTCATTTCATATTAAAGCATTAATGAAACTAAGAGCATGCGTTTCAGATCCGCGTCACATTCAACAGGGGTAGGTCTTAAAGTAATAGCAGCCAAATAACAATAACCCAGCTAAATACTTTTTTTAATCTTAATATTAAGAAATGGTTATTGTGCACAAGAAGTACTCCAAATAAAGTTTAATTACAATTTTTACATCAATAAGTCTCTAGTGATATGTCAGTAAATATGTTTGGACTTCATGACTTGAACTATACTTAGTATATACTTGTTCTTGCATCCTGCATGCACATTTAGCTTCGTACTTCTCAGTTCACAAAGTTGAATGTCATACAGGTTCAAGCTGTGACAGCCTTTTCAATTTTGGGTGAACTATTGCTTTGAGAACTGAAAAGCCCTGATATGAAAGTTCAGGTGAAAGTGAAAGTTCCCACACAGTGGTTTGTGAATTCCAGGGTTTTTTCATTTTGAGAAGAGAAATACTTGTGTTTCATTCTGTGAGGAAGTAAGAGTTTGGCCAGAATCAGCAGGCAGAAAACTCCCTTTTTTTCCAGCACAGGGAGTAACAGGTCAGGTGCTGTCTGTGCACGCTCTCACAAAGCTCAAACTGTTTATCAGTGTCTAAAGAAACTGCGTAACGCATAACAGACACTGCCTTTATAAGCCTCAAATGATATCAGAATGTTCCTTCACTGCTTACTTTGAGCAAAGAGATACTGGGAAGATTCACACAGATGACCCTCAGTGATGCAGGCCTGAGTGGGTCAAGTAAAACTCAATATGTAACATACATAAGACATACATAAACCTAACATGACCAGCTTTACGACCACCTTAAGTACGAAAATTTAATCATTAGGCAGTTGATAAAATTTTGTTAATCAAGAAAGCATTTCTAATGAATTGAAATCATTAAACTTACAAATATTTACAATGCACATTTTTTAAGTAAAATCTAAGATTGTAATTAAGTATAATCTACTTAACTAAGTTAAGTCAAATTAGTAAAGGAAATAAGTAATTTTAACGTGCAGTTAGAGTTTGATGAGTAATTTTCTACTTAATTATTTTAAGTTTACTCAGCCACAGTATCTAAACTTTACTCAAACATTAAAGCACTGAAAACAATGCCATTAAAGCATGTGTTTCACTTATAAACATGTGCATAAGCAAGTAGACAGCTCCTTATTGTTTTTAGGGTTATGTGATGACTCAATGTAGTTACCAACCAAATGAACACAGAACACCTCAATACTTGACACATGATACACAATGACAGTAACAATAGTTTTTGAGTATTTTGAGTAAAAAAAGGAACTCTAGATGTTACAAAACAACATAAGCAACCATAAAACAGTGTTAATACATCTCAAAAACAGCAAAAAATGAACCCTATTAATTATTCATGCCCCAATGCATAATGAGAACAACAGGATCATACATTTGATATTTACTTAAACAATCTTTGTAAAAATAACAAAAAAGTCCAAGTAAAATATACTTAAAAGTTTCAATTTTAAATTAAATTAAACCAATATTGAATTTACTCGTTTTTTATTGTTGCCTGAACTCCTTTATTTAGAATGTAGAAATTACATTGGTTTTTCTGTATTGTTTACTTCACCGCAAAATCATTTTTACAGACCCTCCCTATTCAGAAACATTTTGCCATTTGTTTTGGGGGGTTTTTGGCTACCATTGACTCCCAAACAGTTCTTTCAAAGAAATAATTGGTTTCTTCTTTATCTACTGAAAACCAGTTTTGTAGTTTGGGGACAAATGAGTTTCCCTTTCCAGTTTTCTGACTGAGGCTGAAAGCAGAACAGATGGAAAGGCCTTGAAACATGGGAAGTGAGTAAGTGGGAAATGTCGAGTTGTAGTTCGGGGTCGAGTTACTGAATCAGATTTTCTTACAGCTGTTGAGCGGCTCGGTTTGCACCTCCTGTTCTCACATACTCACTCTTTTCTTGAACTCCCTCGTGTCCTGCGGCGTGTAAAAAGAGCTTGCGAGTGCTATTGCCTAATTCAGCCATGAATCATCAATTATGAAGTTTTGTTAACACTTTGTTGTTTAATGCTTTTATTACTAAAGACATAGCTGAAAATGTAATTATGATGAAATATAATTGCCAGTATTTATTTTCTGTTGTAAAAAACGCTGTGGACAGTGTTTTTATTTGCTAGAGTCTTTTTGGCCTGCTTTGGCTTTCTGCACCTGTTGTCCAAACTAAAGCCATCATGCAGACTGTGGCTCAGCTGTGGTAAAAACGCCTGGCATTAACTGACAGGTGGATTTTTTTGTTGTATCTGTGACTTCAGCAGAGGAACGTAAGGGACTCTCTCAGTCTCTTTGTGGTCAAATAGGGGGTTCCTTGTCACATTAAAACTAAAATGACCTTTTCAAGCAAAACATTTCACTGGAAAAAGTCTGCATGTATTATGTAAAGTACAGCTTTTATTCTGAGTTAGTGAGTGCAAACCAAAACTGGACCAAACAGCTGTGAGCAAATGAAGTGACATAACTGATGTATAAGCCACTCCTCTATGGAGCTTAAGACATGCTCAAATTCAAAACTACTTGAATTCAGATTCAAAACTTTGAATTAAGATTCAAACCTATTTGAATTCAAATTCAAAACTATTTGAATTCTAATTCAGAACTACTTAAATTCAGATTCAAAACGATTTGAATTCAGATTCAAAAATACTTGAATTCAGATTCAAAACTACTTCAGATTCAAAACTATTTGAATTCAGATTCAAAACTACTTGAATTCAGATTCAAAACTACTTGAAGTCAGATTCAAAACTATTTGAATTCATATTCAAAACTTTGCATTCAGATTCAAAACTCTTTGAATTCAAATTCAAAACTACTTGAATTCAGATTCAAAACTCTTTAATTTCAAATCCAAAACTACTTGAATTAAGATTCAAAATTATTTTAATTCAAATTCAAAACTATTCAAATTCAAATTCAAAACTATTTGAATTCTAATTCAGAACTACTTAAATTCAGATTCAAAACGATTTGAATTCAGATTCAAAAATACTTGAATTCAGATTCAAAACTACTTCAGATTCAAAACTATTTGAATTCAGATTCAAAACTACTTGAATTCAGATTCAAAACTACTTGAAGTCAGATTCAAAACTATTTGAATTCATATTCAAAACTTTGCATTCAGATTCAAAACTCTTTGAATTCAAATTCAAAACTACTTGAATTCAGATTCAAAACTCTTTAATTTCAAATCCAAAACTACTTGAATTAAGATTCAAAATTATTTTAATTCAAATTCAAAACTATTCAAATTCAAATTTAAAACTATTTGAATTCAGATTCAAAACTACTTGAATTCAGATTCAAAACTACTTGAATTCAGATTCAAAACTATTTGAATTCAAATGCTGTACATTAGAATTATTTACAAATGCCATTTAACAAAACGGCATATGTGGCAGTTAACATAGTTCTGAATTGTTGTTTTACTTGAATATTGAACATTTGAAATTTAACACAATGTTGTTTTATAGAGAAGCATTTTCAAACAGCTGATTTTTTGTTCTGAATTAGTAGACTTCAAATATCCAATTAGTAAAAATACAGCTGAAATACATTCAGAACATAATATTCAGTTTTGTTAAATGACACTTTTTTTTTGTCATATTTTAAGCTCCATACTCCTCCTGTATCTCTTGCCACAAATTCAAGACAATATTGCCTGGCTTTTTCTGCTAATTGTTTATTATTTTTAGAATTATTGTTAAGCTTTTTGTTTCAGTTCTTGTACGGAAAATAAAATGAAATATATTTACCGTTAAAATTTAGAATTCCGTTTAGAACAAATTCAGTTTATT